>NW_017732217.1:557387-558653 GCF_001890085.2 Hipposideros armiger
GGACTTTTAGTCTCTATCTCTCTGTCTCTGTCTCCAAGTCTCTCTCTCTGTATTTGTTTTTTCCATCTGTCTCTGTCTGTCTCTCATTGTTACCTGTCTCTTTTCTTCGGTGTCTCTCCTCTCTCTCTCCCTTCCTCCTGTATTTCTCCCACCGTCTTTGTCTCTGTTTCTCTCTAAGCCTCTAAAGAATGCTCAAGCCCTGGTCCCCATAGAGGGATGGGGGAAGTTGGGGGGTAGGGTAGGCAGAGCTGCTACTGGAAGACCTCCTGGCTGGGAGGCCCCTTCCAGCGAGGGAGGGTTGTCAGCCTAACCACAGTGACAGCTCCTTTTCTGCCCCCTCCCATCCAGGCTGCAGGAGGCCCGAGCCCTGCTGAGGCGACGGCGGCCCCGCGGGCCGGGGGGCCGGGCACTGTTGAGAAGGAGGCCCCCACAGCGCGCCCCTGCCGGCCAGGCCCGGGGTAAGAACATCCGCTTTTCCTCCGCCGGGGGTGAAGGGGGAGTTCCGGGCCAGATAAAGCCGTCTGGTTCCCACGGTCTAGCCGCCGCCTAGCCGCCCCCCATTGTAGCTCAGCACCCCACCCCAGGACGCGACCCCCTCTAGGGACCCCGGCGTCCGGTTGCGCGAGGTGAGCCCGGGACAGGACCAGACGCCGGCCAGAGGCGCTGACCCGCGGGGGTGGGGCCGGGAAGCCAGGCGTCCGGGCTCCCCGCAGCCAAAGAGGGGGGGCGCTGTCCCGTCAGAGGGCGAAGCTGAACTAGCCCAGACAACAAAAGCGATTGTGCGGGTTGGCGCCTGCCCGGTCACCGAATGCCCAAAATTGCGGGGCGGCTAGAGGCCAAAGGCCTCCCCCTGCTTCCCCTGCTCTCCTCTCGCTCCAGCTCTCGCCCCTGGGCTAGCACACCTCCCAGTCTCAACCACCCTCAAAAGTCCCCCTCTTGCTGTGGCCTTCAGCCCAGATGTGTCCCCTCCTTCCTAAAGTTTTCCAGATGTGGGCCTCCGGCCAGATGTGAGGACCCCCGCCCACAACTTCAATCCACTGTTTCCCCTTATCCATTCTGACTTGTCCTACCAGGTGTGGGGGGTTCTGGCCAGATGTGAGTGCATCCTCAAATGCCCCCCAGCGTCCTGCCCACCATCCAGACCCCCAGTTCCTTCATGTGCCCAGGTGCACCGACCCTTTTCTCTCCCAAATGTGCCACCTGGCTGCCCAGATGTGCCATAACAGCCCCCTGTCCAGATGAAGACCCTTTCTCTGTACCTAGGGC
>NW_017732217.1:558933-578925 GCF_001890085.2 Hipposideros armiger
TAGCGCCCAGCCTGCGCTCCTCTGGCTGCGCGCCCAGCCCCACGCGCCCCCGCGCGGCCGCCGGGGAGGGAGTGGTGGGGAGGGGAGGCCTGAGCCGGGCGGGCGCGGCCGGGCCCCTCCGGCGGGCTGGGGCGGCGGCGCGGCGGAGCGCGGCGCTGCAGCCATGGCGGGCGGCGCGCGGCTGCTCTGGGTGTCGCTATTGGTGCTGCTAGCGCCGCTCGGGCCGCAGCCCGGACAGGGCCAGCCGCGAGAGCGCCTCCGCGTGCGCTTCACCCCAGCCGTGTGCAGCCTGCGCTGCGTCCATGGGCCCACCGGCCCCCGCTGTACCCCGATCTGCGCGCCCCGCAACGCCACCAGCGTGGACAGCGGCGCGCCCGGCGGGGCGGCCCCGGGGGGATCCGGCTTTCGCGCCTGTGAGTGCGGGGTGGTGGTCCCGAGGGAGGGTTTCCCAGGGGGAGGAGGAACCCCTGGAGATGGCGGAAGACAGATGGGGGAGTTCAGATTCCCTGTGCAGCAGTGCTGGAAGATCTCTGGGTACTTAGAAAGGGAGCTTCAAATTCCTGGCTTTTGGGGTTGGGTCTTGAGAGTCCCGATCTTGCAAGCAATGGGGGTTCTTAGGGACCTGTGGCGTCCCATGTGAGGGGATTGGAACCGACTTTCGTGCCTTTGGGTCAAAACTGAGGATACCAGAATTGAGGGACCTGAGAGCTTAAGGAAAGGGGGTCTGAGACTGAGTAAGGGGTCCCTGGAGACTAAGGGAGAGTTTCAGGGCCCTGGGGGTTGTCCCAATTCCTGCATCTATGGGTGGGAGGGATGAGGAAAGTTCAGGATGGGGGTGGCTGTGAGGAGGGGGATTGGGGTGAGAAAAGAGAGTTGAGACGGAAAGGGTCCATAGAAGGAAGGTTTCTGCAGGACCCTGAGTGGCAAGGGTCACACGTGGGACAGAAATCCATATAGGAGGCCTAGGGGAAGGGGCGCCCCCTGGAGGCAGTGGGGACAGGAGGAGGGTGCGCACCAGACACCAGTGGAGATTGGGAGCCCCCCTGCCCAAGGGGATTCAGGTGAGGTAGGGAGATCGGGCCACCTGTTAGCCCCAGGGTGTGGGGGTGGGCGGACTATTGGGGTCTGGGCCTACCTGCTCCCAACCCCAGAGGCCCTCTGGAGTGGGGAGTGGGGGCCCCTGGCGCAGAGAACTCACCCAGCCTGGCCCCCAGCCAACCCAGCCCTGGCGGCGTGAGCTCATCTCCCGCCCTAGCCCCCGCCTGCTGCCACTCCCTCTCTCCTCCCCTTTCTCCCTCCTTCCTTCACTCCTTCCCGGCCCAGACCCAATGCGCCCGTGCCAGGCGCCGTGCCCAGGCGGGTGCCAAACCCCTGGAGGCACAAGGAGGGGCATGTGAAGGGAGACTGACCTCGGCAGGACCCCGATGTCCTCAGCTCCTCACTCCTCCAGGGGCGTGGGGCATGGAGTTGGCCATGCCCATCTAGCGGCTTGCCTGGTAGTGGGAGCCCTCAGGGAGCTGGGCAGGGGTTGGTCCTGCATTCAGGCCAAGAGGAGGCAGAGAAATGCCCTGGGAGGCTGGGAAATGCCCTCCCCAGATCTAGCTGGATTACCACGACCCTCAGCAGAGACCCTTCCTATTTTGGAATCTTGATTACTAGTTAAGCTTCTCCAGGAGCTGCCACTCAATTAAAGACCCCTATTAGAGCACATTGGAGTCCTCCTGGCCTGGTTCTCCTAACTAGGGGAGCCAAGAGTCTCTGCCTTCAGACCCTAAACCACCTCCCTACCCCCATCAACAGACTCCAGAGAATAGCCCCCCAGTGAAGTTCCCTCCCTCCCATTTTTCTTATGTAATCTCCCCAAACTGTGCCCCTCACCAGAGAATTCTGTAGTGTTGTTCCTCAGCTATTCCTTCTCACTCCCAGAGAAACCCCAGATTAAAAACCGTATACGCTGATAACTCCACTCCCTAGCTGAATTCTTTTCCCACAAAAGACTACCATTTTCTTCTACTTCCAACTGAGTTCCACCAGAGATTCCTAATTCTTGTCTTTCCAAATCCTGGTCTTCCAGCTGACCCCCTCCCCAGGAACTTCTCATTCATCTTCAGAGCACCCCAGACTTGGTCTTGATCAGATGATTCTCCCAAGAGGACCCCAGACACTGTGCTCTCCCCAGGCAGCCATTAATCAAAAGATTTGGGCACCTAATCACTTTGATGGGAGGGGAAGGGGGATTCCAAAGTATTTTAGAGTCTTCCCAGACAATTGAGGCGGTCATGTACTTGCTGGTAACTCCCAGGAATCACACTTCTCCATCTAAGCCTGTGGGGAGGGGGATTGGGGTAAGGTTCTCAGCACCCTCAAACTGGCCATCCCATAGAAGGCACTAAAGTCCTGTCTTCTAGGTAACTCTTCCCCAAAGGACTTAATGGACTCCTTTTGTTAAATGCGTGCCTCAGTTTCCTCTGAGCTAGGCTCCCTTTCCATTCCAGAAACTTTCAGCCGTCTTTGAACCCCAGAGTACTGGCCTCTAGCTGTTTTCTTCCCAAGAGTCCAGTCTCTTTACCTTTCTAAATTTGAGGGGGGTCCCTCTATGCTTGCCTCTCTCCAGTGTGTGACTTACAATACCACACACGCCTTCCTGCGTGGCCCCGGCTGCCTGCCCCCTTCCTCCCCTCCGCACAGCTGTCTCCAGCTGTTCTCGGTCTCTCCAGGGGAGAAAGGGAGGGGGTGCCCTAGCAGGATAGTCCAGCCTTCTTTGGCTCAGCGGGCCCAGGGCTCCCCAAGGATCCGGAATGCGGAGCCACCGCCCTACCCCCGCTGCACCCCTCTCTTTGTTTACCCCGCCGCACAGCTGGCAGTGCCCCGCCCAGAGGTGGCCTGGGGCCCAGCGAGGGCGCGCAGAGAGGGGGAAAGGAGGCGCGTTCCCGCTGGTGGCCCCACCCCGGGGCTACTGGAGACGGGAAGGCAGAGCTAGAACTCTGGAGCCGGTGCCAAACAGGAGATGGGAGGAGACAAAGCGTGGTGGGCGGAGCTAGGACGCCCAGATAGCGGAGAGGTGGGGTGAGGGGCGGAAACGAGTGAGTCCCGTCAAATCAGAATGAGGAAAGAGGGGGGCGGGGCTATGGGCAGCGGGTTAGGCGCCTAGATAGGCGGAGTTTAGTATCCCACGGGTAGAAGAAGGTGATGTGGGCGGGACTGCAAGGGGGGTGTGGTGCCAGGGAGAGACTAAAATGTGGCTTTAGTCAATGGGGACTAGCTGGGTCTGCGGGGCTGGAACTGTAAAAGTGGCAACCGGACGATGAGATGGGCGGGGCCAAATGCTTAAGGAAAGCTAGAGTGGGCGGGGCTGAGCCAACGGGAGGGGATAGCACTGTGTGGGCGGGGTTGGTACACCAAGGGCTCAGCCTGAAAGTGTGACTCCAGAGGAAGGGTGGGATGACATGAAAGTAAATGAAAAGCTGGAGGACAGAGCGAGCGGACCCAGTGGGCAGAGCTATACCATCGAGGTCTGGACGACTAGACCCAGTCAATGCAAGTGGCCAAGGATTGGTGAGGGTGGCACAACACAGCTCTAGGCAGAGCGACTTAGAACTGAGTGATACTTTTGAGGGTGTAGTAATATTAGGAACTGAGCCAGTTTGGGTGCGCTGGCCCCAGGGTTGCCTTCCAGGAGGGTTACTGACCCTGAGGGTCCTCGTTTTCTCCCCAGTCCTGTGTCCCTTGATCTGTCACAACGGCGGTGTGTGCGTGAAGCCTGACCGCTGCCTCTGTCCTCCGGACTTCGCTGGCAAATTCTGCCAGTTGCATTCTTCGGGCGCCCGGCCCCCGGCCCCAGCCATGCCGGGCCTCACCCGCTCCGTGTATACCATGCCACTGGCCAACCACCGCGACGACGAGCACGGTGAGGGGTCCCCTCCAACCCCTCTGTCCATCACCTCGCCGTTCCTTCGACCTCCATCTTTCCTGCTTTCTGAGTACCCTTCTCCAGTGCTTCCTTTCCCCCATTCCTAGCCAAATCTGTAAGATCCCAGGTAGACACCTCTTTGCCCTGCGCCTCCCTCCAGGCGTGGCGTCTATGGTGAGCGTCCACGTGGAACACCCGCAAGAGGCGTCCGTGGTAGTGCACCAGGTGGAGCGTGTGTCTGGCCCTTGGGAGGTGGCAGACGCCGAGGCAGTGGCGCGGGCAGAGGCGGCGGCGCGGGCGGAGGCGGCGGCGCCCTACACGGTGCTGGCACAGAATGCGCCCCGCGAGGACACCTACTCCGACGCCTCGGGCTTCGGTTACTGCTTTCAGGAGCTGCGCAGAGGCGAAGTGAGAGGAGGGCTGTGGGGAGGGGCCCCGAGCGTGCCACCACGCGGGGGCGCACTCACCCACTCACTTCCCCACAGTGCGCGTCCCCGCTGCCCGGGCTCCGGACACAGGAAGTCTGCTGCAGAGGGGCTGGTGTAGCCTGGGGCGTTCACGACTGTCAGTCGTGCTCGGAGCACCTGGGTAAGCCCCAGGACGTCCCTAAGACGCTCGGAGCGGGGGAGGGGTGAGAACCCCGCTGCTCACCGTACTCTACGAATAGATAAACCCTGTTGACAAATTAGCCACGCCTACCCCATTGTGGGGATCATTCCCAGTCTAAATCCATCCGTACCGTTCTGGGACCGCCCCCTCTATTATCTGACTTTGGCTCCTCAGTTGTCACCCCGCCTTTGTGCCATGGCCCCACTCATACATTCCTGGAACCTCCCACGTTGCTTTCTGTCAGACTGCCAACTTAAGGCTGACCCTAAACTCAAACCGCACCTAACACCTTTTAGTCCCTCCCTCCCCACTTTCGTCCTCGCCCACTCCATTCTCTCTCTGGCTGCCCTGGGCCCACCCTTCTCTCTCTACAGGGAACTCCAACCGAGCGGGAGCCTCAGATGGTCCATGCCCAACTGGCTTTGAAAGGGTTAATGGATCCTGCGAAGGTGAGCTGGGACGGGGTGGGAAGGGCTTGGCTCTAGGGACAGGGCCAGCAGGGAGTTTGTCCCTGAAGCCTCTGAGACCATGGATTCCTCGATCCCTCGCAGATGTGGATGAGTGCGCCACGGGTCGGCGCTGTCAACACGGGGAGTGTGCAAACACGCGTGGCGGGTACACGTGCGTGTGTCCCGATGGCTTCCTGCTCGACTCATCCCGCAGCAGCTGCATCTGTGAGCCACCAAGAGGGGGCTGAGGCTGGGTCCCATGTCCAGCCTTGCCCTCAGACCCCATCCCAGATCATCCCTGGGTCTTTAATTCCCTTAAACACCCCCCAGATGCTCCCAGACACCCAAGTCCCTCTCCCCCAGTCACTCTTAGATCCTTCTCAGACTTTCTGGACCTTCTTCAGTCATTTCTAAGAACCTTTCTGACCTTTTAGATCCAGATCCCTTTAGATCCCCAGACTTCCTTCAGTTCCTCTCAGCCCCTGAAATCCCCTCATCTTCCTCAATCACTAGACCTTGTTCAGACCCTGAGATCCTCTCAGGTTCTCTCATTCACCCCTGAGACTCTCCTTAGGCCCCAAACCTTTCTCAGGCCTCCAGACCCCTCGCTCCAGACCTCTCACTCAGGCCCTGTCAGACCTCTCCGGGATATCCCTTGCACCCACCAAACTCTTCCTGGGAGCATTGCCCTACCTCCCAGATCCCCTAGTTCCACTACCTTCCCAACCCCACCCTGACGAATTTCTTCCCCCTCCACCAGCCCAACATGTGATCTCAGAGGCCAAGGGGCCCTGCTTCCGCGTGCTCCGCGACGGTGGCTGCTCGCTGCCCATTCTGCGCAACATCACCAAACAAATCTGCTGCTGTAGCCGCGTGGGCAAAGCCTGGGGTCGCGGCTGCCAGCTCTGCCCACCCTTCGGCTCAGGTGAGCCCCTCCTGCCAGGCCTACCCCTAGACTTGGCACAAAGTGCCCAATCTAGGTCCTGCCCTCAGGCCCTGAGGCTCACAGCCCTCAAACCAGGTTGGGCCCCACCCCATCCTTGGCCACAGCCACCCCCTGAGACACACCACCTTGAAGTCAGGCTGTGTCTCCTGAGTACCACCCCAGCTTTGGCAGATCCTAGCCCTTGCGATATACTACCTGCACAACCCTGTCCCAAGGCTTTAGCCTTCAGGAGCCCCCAGCTCCTGAAACAGTGCCTCAGTCTTTACTCTGCCTTGGGTCCCGCCCCAGATGCCCCTCCCTGAGACAACTCAATGGAAATCTACCTTCTGCCTAAAACCAGACCCCTTAACGGATCTGTTTCTTGGCCTTCATCTGTAGACCCTAAACCAGACCCTGCCTTCAACCCCTGTTCCTGCCACCATCCCAAATAGGGAAAAACACTTTGGCCTCTGAGATCTCTCATTCTTTGGCCAAAGTACTACCCTATCCCAGAATCTAACCCAAACCCCTGACACACTCCCAAGCCAAGCCCCATCCCCAGCCTAGGCCAGACCCTAGACTCCTAGACTCTCCTCGAGTATCTCTTTCTCTCTCTTCCTCCCTTCTTCCCTCTCTCCCCCTCTCCCTCTCCCTCCCTCTCTCTTTCATTGCCTCCTGCTCTCCTGCCATCTTTCTGCTCCTTTCCCTCCCTTTCCTGTTCCCAGAGGGTTTTCGGGAGATCTGCCCCGCTGGCCCTGGGTACCACTACTCAGCATCTGACCTCCGCTACAACACCAGACCCCTGAGCCAGGAGCCACCCCGAGTGTCCCTCAGCCAGCCCCGTGCCCCACCCTCCACTCCTCGGTCACCCATAGGTAAGTTGGCTTCTGGAGGAGGGGGGTGTTGTCTCCAAGGGGCTGCCCCATCCCCATAGGGAAAGGAGGAGAGAGAGGAGCAGGGACACCCAAATCCAGCTCTCCATTCAATGATACCCCTTCTTCACCAGGCTTTCTGCCCACCCATCGCCCGGAACCCCGACCTGAGCCCCGGCCAGGTCCTGAGCGTCCCCTGCCCAGCATCCCGGCCTGGACTGGTCCTGAGGTCTCTGAATCAGGTGCAGTAGAGAGAATGGAGGGCGTTGATGAGGGTATTACAGGTAGGGCCCTAGGGGGAGGTTCCAAGGATAGAATAGGGAGGTCACAGTCAGAAGAATTAAGGAATGGAGGGTTAGTGGTGGTTACACAAGGAGCTGGAGTTGGATAGGCTTGGGTTCAAGTTCTCTGTCAATTGGGCAAGTCATTTCACCTCTCTGAGACTCAGTTTCCTCATCTGTAAAATGAGGATCATTGTGAGGACTCAATCAGCTGTCTCTAAAGTGTCTGGCCCATAGTAAGTGCTCAGTTAATGTTAGACAAATATTTATTTTTCATGAGGACACTAAGAACGTATCTCAGGCAGAGGACTGAAGAGCAAAATTTAAAAAAAATGGAGACTAGGGTGGTATTATGGGGGATTCAGGCAGAAGATCTGATGAGAACATCGCACGATAAAGGAGAATGATCAGAGGTGGAAGACTGGACTTGGGGAGGGACATACATGAGGGTGTTTTAGGCAGAGGGTTTGAGGGGATTGTATTGGGATGAATGGGACAGAGGATTCAAAGATGGGTGACTGGACCCTAGCTGACTGGACACCCCCCAGGTCCCTCCGTGGGTGTGTGTCAGCGCAATCCCCAGGTCTGCGGTCGGGGACGCTGCATCCCGCGGCCCAGTGGCTACACCTGTGCGTGTGATTCCGGTTTCCGGCTCAGCCCACAGGGCACACACTGCATTGGTGAGCCAGAAAGATGGGTGGATGGAGGCAAGGCAGAGGGGCTCTGCTTGGTCACCTTCTGAGCAATCCCCTCTGTGCCCTCAGACGTGGACGAATGTCGCCGTGTGCCCCAACCCTGTGCCCCCGGGCGCTGCGAAAACGCTCCAGGCAGTTTCCGTTGCGTGTGCGGCCCCGGCTTCCGAGCCGGCCCGCGGGCTACGGAGTGCCTGGGTAAGAAATCCGTCCCACCCGGCTCCAGGCCTCACCCCTGCCCGCTCCTGCTGTCCAGGCCACGCTCCTGCTGTTGGAGAGCAGTTCCCGCTATCCAACTCTTCCCCAAGCCCCCTCGGCCCTACTATTGCGGCCCTGGCCCCTGGCCCTGCCCCCAGGCTAGCTCCCGCTTTCTCTTCAGCCCCACTGCTGCCCCTTCCTGGCCCAGATGGCCCTTCCGGTGGGGGTGAGTGCCTGCCCTACTACGGCCGGACCTTTCACTCGGACCATGTCTGTCTCCGCCCCTCCGTTCGCCTCCCCCCGCCCCCCATATTCCAAACCTTTGGCCGCGCCCCTTCCACATGCCGGACTAGCTTCCTCCCGCCCCCAGGCCCCACCTCTGCCCTACAACTGCCCAAGCTTGTCTCCTGACCACGACCCCGATTCTCACCCTGCCACACCAGTGCCCAGTGCCCGTCCCAAGATTTCCCCTTCCCACTCTCCTCCCTCCCCTTTGCTCGGTTCCCAAAGTTTTCCTTCCCGCCTTTGCCCTGCCCAGGCTCTGCTCTCCACAAGTTGCCCCCCTCACGGTTCCCCTCCACCTCTGGCCTGTCGGGTTCTCCAGCCCTAGACCTGCCCTCTCCTCTCAAGCCCCGCCTTCGCCTTAAACCTACCCACTCCGAGCCCCTCCCTACCCTCCCTGGCTCCCGCCCAGCCCGGCCCAGGCCCAAGCTTGGCTCCGCCCCTGCCTTCCCCACCTCCCGGCGACGTGCGGTCGGGAGGGAGTGTCTGCCCCAGTTTCAGCCTCCCGCTTTGTGCCCGCAGACGTGGACGAATGCCACCGTGTGCCCCCGCCCTGTGACCGCGGGCGCTGCGAGAACACGCCAGGCAGCTTCTTGTGCGTGTGCCCTGCTGGGTACCAGGCTGCGCCCCACAGAGCCGGCTGCCAGGGTGAGGGCCTGGGAGGGGCATAAAGGAGGGGGACATGTAGGGCAGGATAGAGCGGCAGTGATGGCAGGGAACGTGTGGGGCAGGGAGAGACAGCAATGAGGCAGAGAGGCTGATTGATGGAAGACAGAGGCCAGGTTTTGAGAACCAGACGTACCGCCTAATGACTGTAAAGGCAGTGACATGGGAAAGGAGAGGCCAAGCGATGGGAAACAGTATGGCTGAGTCACGGAGAATGGAGATGTCAGTTATGTGGGACCGAGTAGAAGGAGGCCCATTGGTAGGGACTAGAGAGGCAGAGTTCTAGGAGGCAGACAGGCAGCTTAATGGGGATTGAAAAAATAAAAGGAATGGAGGATGGAGAGTTAGAATGATGGGGCGGGGGACAGGGTAGCAGAATGTTGGAGACAAGGAGGAAGAGTGATGGAGGATGGAGTGCAGAGTGATGGGGACTGGTTGTCAGGTGGAAAGTCAAAGTGATGAAGGTCAGGGAGGCATAAAGGAAGTGTGACACATGCCTTTTGCCCGCTGCAGATGTGGACGAGTGCACCCAGAGCCCGGGCCTCTGTGGCCGAGGGGTCTGTGAGAACCTGCCCGGCTCTTTCCACTGTGTTTGCCCGGCTGGCTTCCGGGGCTCAGCATGTGAAGAAGATGTGGATGAGTGTGCCCAGGAGCCATCACCCTGTGGACCAGGCCGTTGTGACAACACAGCAGGCTCCTATCACTGTGCCTGTCCTGCTGGCTTCCGCTCCCGAGGGCCAGGGGCCCCCTGCCAAGGTGAGGGTGCTGAGTCCAAGCACACTCCACCCCCATTTGCTGTGGGAATTCGACATGATTGGGGGGCAGAGAGGTGGGTGATGGGGCTCAGTGCAGAGGGATGGGAGGACTGAGAGAGTGGGGAGGATCTGACTCCAGAATCTTCTCTCCTTTCTCCAAATATGAAGGTGCTCTATTTTTCCTTCCCTTTTGGATGATACTTTTGTGTTTGTGGGACCCCTGAGGAGGGGACAACTCAGGCAGGAAGGCCACATGCAGGAGATGGTGTCCTGGACTGGCAACTGGAGGGACCGTTAATGTGGGAAATGGAGAACGGTATCTTCCCTTGGAGGAAGGAGCCGTCTGGGCAAAGTGCAGGAAACTACCTCCAGACTGGAATGCTGGGGTGCGTGGTGATGATAATGGCGATGGGTCCACGCCTCTTCCTAAGCCCCACTGGTCCCCTCTCCCCCAGATGTGGACGAGTGTGCCCATAGCCCCCCGCCCTGTGCGTACGGCCGGTGTGAGAACACAGAAGGCAGCTTCCAGTGTGTTTGCCCAACAGGCTTCCAACCCAACGCCGCTGGCTCGGAGTGCGAGGGTGAGGCCGGGGAGGGAGGGAGGACTTTGGATGGGTGAAGGGGGCATTGGGCCACTCCTTCAAGGCCACCCTCTCCCCTGCCCCCCAGATGTGGATGAGTGTGAGAACCACCTGGCATGCCCTGGGCAAGAGTGTGTCAACTCCCCTGGCTCCTTCCAGTGCCGGGCTTGTCCTGCTGGCTACCGCCTGCACCATGGCCGATGTACTGGTGAGACCAGGCCCTGGTTGTGACCTTGGATCTGTATCACGACTTCTGATCTAGATTGTGATCCCTGCCCCTGAACTAAAACCCAGACCTGACACGTATCCTCCTGACCTGGAAGTCAATCCTATTACCTGAACCATAGCCCCCAGAGCCTGACTGTGACTCTTGACCTAGGGCTATGGGCCCCTGACCCAGACTGCAGTTCTTGACCTGGACCACAAACCCTGAATGTGATCTGCTTACTCTGTGACAGGTTACTCTGTGACAAGTTAAGGTTAACTTGACTGTGATATTTGAACCTAGCTATGATCCCTGCTGATAACCTCTGACCACAACCCTGATAGCAATTGTGACACTCCTGACCCTACCTGTCCCCTGATCCTGTATGTAACCTGTGACTCCTGAACTTGACTGTGACATTTGACCTAACCATAACTCCTGACCACAACCCGTGGCTCTGTGTGACCCTTAATACTTTTTTATTGCCCCTGCCTCTACTCAGTCTTTTCCCTGGATCCTGATTGGGTTCATGATCCCTGGCCCCAACCCCTGACTAGAGGCAGAATTCTGGACCCTGACTGTAACCCCTGACCCTAAATGGTCTCAGTCACTGACTCTGACCCCTGACTGCAGAATGTCATCCAATGATCCTGGTTTGTAACACTTGACCCCTTATCCTAATTAAATTCTGACCCTTGTCCCAGTCCAGAGTCCCTTCACCTGACCCCAGGATCCTGGCACAGGGAGTTCCTGGAAACCCTGACCCACAGGACCCCCAATAACGTTCCCCAGAATCAGGGAACTCAGGTCTCCTCAACCCACTTCTGCTATTGAGCCTTCACCTTATATCCAACCCAAGACACTTCCCACCACCTCTTCCAGACCCTTCTGCCCAAAGGGATCCGTCCCGTGTGTCCCTACACTGGATCCTTTCTGAAAACCCCGGTTCCCACAGATGTGGACGAATGCAGTTCCGGAGCCTCCTGCGGACCGCATGGTCACTGCACTAACACCGAAGGCTCCTTCCGCTGCAGCTGTGCGCCAGGCTACCGGGCGCCGCCTGGCCGGCCAGGGCCCTGCACAGGTGAGCAGAGTGCGGCAAGGGCCAGGGAGCCTGGGAGTGGGGCCTGGGTTTCCAGGTGAAGCCTGCTGCGGAGGTGAAGCAAGACCGAGGGGCTGTGGGTGGAGCTTAGAAACCAGCCATCTGGGGTGCGGCTTGGGGTCAGGGTTGCCGCTTTGTGGGCGAGGCTTGGGTCTCGGAGGGGCGGGGGCGGGTTCGGTGACCCCCAGCCCTATCTCTCGCGTGCCCTAGACGTGAACGAGTGCCTAGAGGGCGATTTTTGCTTCCCCCACGGCGAGTGCCTCAACACCGACGGCTCCTTTGCCTGTACTTGTGCCCCGGGCTACCGGCCTGGACCCCGCGGAGCCACTTGCCTCGGTCGGTACTCAGGCTGGAAATGGATCCCTAAAGGGTGGGCTTATACCAGGAAAGGGCAGTATAAGGAGAAGAGGGTGGAATAGAGAGTCTCAACTTTGGGCTGGGGTCTTGATGCATTATGGGGACCCGGCTTGTGGAGCCTCCTGGCGCTGAGCAGGGAGGGGCGGGGTTTGGAGAGGGAAGGGGAGGGGCGAGATCTGGATAACTGGGCAGTGATTGGAAAGGATGGGGCCGGAGGGTGGGGCTTGCAAGGGAGGGAGGAGCCTAAGGAGGTGGAGGGAGGTGTTAAAGACCTTGAAGCGAGAGGGGCGGGAAAAGAGCGGTGGTGGGGCGTGGCCTGGGAGGTTACACAGAAGAGGAGGTGGGTCCGTTTCGAACTTTGTCCTGCAGATGTGGATGAGTGCAGTGAGGAGGATCTCTGCCAGAGCGGCATCTGTACCAACACCGACGGCTCCTTCGAGTGCGTCTGTCCTCCTGGACACCGCGCCGGCCCAGACCTCGCCTCTTGCCTGGGTGAGAGGCCCCGCTGCGGCCTGATAACTTCTCTTCTTCTACCTCCCGTCTACTTTCTCTCTTGCCCTCTTCTCTGCGTCCCCCGCCTCCCCTCCTGACCCTCCTCTTCCCTCCTTGACTCCCCCATCATTTCTCCTTTGCCTCCCTGCCTCCCCTGTTTCCCCCATCTGACCTGCCCTGCCTCACCCCTCAGACGTGGACGAATGTCGCGAGCGGGGCCCAGCCTTGTGCGGGAACCAGCGTTGTGAGAATTCTCCCGGCTCCTACCGCTGTGTCCGTGACTGCGAACCTGGCTACCACGCAGGCCCTGAGGGCACCTGTGACGGTGAGACTACTGCCCCCGACCCGGTGATGAGTTGCAAGAGTTGGTTCCCTTGGGGAATGCCTGCCTCAGGGACTTGGGTGGAGGGAAAGGGGCCCCCAACCAATGCACTTAACTCCCTATCTCAATTCCAGAAATAAGCCACCAGTGTGTCCTTGTATTTTCTTGTGGAGGTCAGGTGGAAGGATGGGGGTTCCTATCAGGAACCAAGCCAAGCCTCGCTCCCAGAAGCAGCCCAAGCCCCCTCTGCCAGTTGAGCACAGTTCACATTTTGGGTTCTACCCCAGTAAGACATTTCCTAACTGTTAGCCTCTCTCCCCCTTTCTAACCTGATTAAAACTACAGTATCTGTTTCTCCCTCTTCAGGCCCTTTCTCTTTGGACCTCTTCCCACCTTTCATCACTCATTCTACTTCCAGCTGTCCTGGAACCCATCCTTTCCCAGTGCAAAAGGTTTTTCCAAGCACTGACTCCTGCCCTCTTAAGCTCCACTGTCTTTCCTCAGACTTCTCCAGGACTGGGAACTACAGGCCCACAACTTTCAGTCTCTGCTGCACCTTCAGACCACCCCTTGACTACTCGTCTCATTCTCCATGAGTTCCCACCCATCCACACCCCTCCCCACCCCTCACCTCCCAGCCACTCTGCCCCATTCCCCCAGCAGGTTCAAGCAGGGTACTGGTCAAGAGAGTAGGCTGGGACTAATCTATTTTTTGGATGGAGTATGGGTCAGCATTTTGTGGAACAAATGAAATGACTGTGGGCTGCCTTTGACTCTCTGGTTGCCAGACCTCTGACTCATGGAAACCTGGTATCAGGGGCTCTCATTCACTAATTCCACAAGAATGCACGAAGCTCCTGCTATGTGCCAGGCACTGGGGGCACAACAGGCAATGAGTCAAACAAAATTCCTGCCCTCATGGAGCTAACATTCTGGGGGTGGTGGGTTGAGGGAGGGGAGACAATCAATAGGTAAATTAATTCAAGATTCATTCAGCCAACAATTTGGGGGCACCTAGTGTGTTTCAGGCACTGTTTATGCCCTGATGCGTTGGGGAACAAAGACACAAGTCCAAGTCCCTGTTCTTGTGGAGTTTGCTTTCTAGAAAGGTGACAGTTGGCATACCAATAAATACATAGATATACTATCAAGTTTAAGGAAGAAAATATAGCAAAATAAATGGACAGAGATGACAGGGCAGTTGGGGGGAGGGGCAATAGGAGGGCTTGACCTAGACACTTGAGTGAAGTGATGGAGGAAGTCATGAAAATAGCTGAGGGAAGAATGCCCCTGACAGAGGGAATAGCAAGTGCAAAGGCCTTGAGTTGGGACCACGTTTGGGCTATTTGAGAAATGGCAATGATGCCTTAAGAGTTATTACTGCTCTCGATATTTATAAGCCCAGACTCCTAAAATATCAGATTCATAGAGACTTTTCAGTCATGGAACTGAAAGTGGCCTTGGGAACTTGTGAATCCAAGCTTGTGATTGCCCTCTCTTTCCTTCACCGTGTCCCTACTCTTATAGATGTGGATGAGTGCCAAGAATATGGCCCAGCGATTTGTGGGGCCCAACGCTGTGAAAACACCCCTGGCTCCTACCGCTGCACACCGGCCTGTGACCCTGGCTACCAGCCCACGCCAGGAGGCGGATGCCAGGGTGGGTGTCGATCAGGCAGTAGGTGATCTATGGAGGGGATAGAAGGTCCAGCAATGGCCTGACTGTCTGCTGGTTGCAGATGTGGATGAATGCCGGAACCGATCCTTCTGCGGGGCCCATGCCATGTGCCAGAACCTGCCTGGTTCCTTCCAGTGCCTCTGTGACCAGGGCTACGAGGGGGCGCGGGACGGGCGTCACTGCGTGGGTACGGGGCTCCAGGGGGTGGGTGGGGACAGAGGGTGGGGAAGAGGTTGGTCAGGCCCTGTTCCTCACCATAGATCTGAACAATGTGAACTTTGGGGGTATGGAATTTAGACCTTAGAATATAAGATCATCTCTGTGTCAATCAGGAAATCTTCTTCATTCAGATTTTAGTTTGGGATGCTTAAAAAATTCATGCATAAAGTGTGTAAAATGCACTGATCTTAAGTGTACATAAAAAATTTTTATTTTTCCCCTAGCATTTTATGAGGACATTTTCTAAACATACAGCAAATTCAAAGACCATGACCTATATTCTGTTATTATCATATTATCACTTGCTTCCTCATATATCTATCCATGAATCCACCTAATTTTTTTGGATGGATTTAAAATTAAATTGCAGTATATTACCCCTTAAATTCTTCAGTATGCATATCATTAACCAGAGTTCAATATGTGTTTATAGATATTTTCATTTGCAGTTCAATTTACATACAGTGAAATGCATGAATTTTAATTATACATTCTCTAAGTTTTGACAGATGCCAACACAACAGGCTTTATTTCTTTAAAACCAGTAAGTCCTGGGAATATTTGAACTTCAGGCACACTTGAATCCAGGAATTATAACAAGGCTGCTCCTTCTCTTAGTTCTGCTTTTCTCTATTGCATTTATTTTCAGGAAGACTCTCTTTTCACAATGACAATAGTGGCCCTAGCATCTCTGGTTAACATCCTCATCTTGACAACCCTAACTACAGAGGGAGGTTCTTTCTTGATATTTCCAGCCAAAGTCCCAGGACTTGCTTTGATTGGCCCAGCTTGGTCACTGCCTATCTCTGAACCAGAGAAATGCAGCAATCTGGTAGGCCATGCCTGGGACTTGTGCCCACCCTTCAGAGTAGATGTAGCTCTGCTCAAAACACATGGGTTAAAAATGAAGGAGCAGGGGGCTCCCAAGGGAAATTCGGGGTTTGTCACCAGATGATAAGTGGGTCTGAGCCATTAAAATTCCCATTGTGTTTAAAAGCTCAGACTTTTAGACCTTTGGAATCAGAGAAGTTTCCCACTATTGACTCCCTGTCCCCTGTTGTCTCCTGCTCACAGATGTGAATGAATGTGAAACGCTACAGGGTGTGTGTGGCGCTGCCCTGTGTGAGAATGTAGAAGGCTCCTTCCTGTGTGTCTGCCCTACCAGCCCTGAGGAGTTTGACCCCATGACTGGACGCTGTGTTCCCCCGAGGACTTCTGCTGGTGAGACTGATGTCACTGTCTATTTAACTGCTGGCTGATGGCCCCACAGAAAAACAATGTGGTCTACCATTCCTAATGTGGACAGCTGCCATCAGTTAAATGCCATTGTTTTAAACAAGAAGAAGCTTCAGAACACGTGGGTTAACCTGGGTACTGGGACTCAGCGTCAGAAGAAGTAGATCCTGGCCCTGCCTGACTTTATCACATTGCTTCGTTCAACAAATGTTCCCAGGGCATCCACTGTGTTTAGGCCCAATTCTGGGCACTGGGGACACAGTAGTGACCAGGGAAGACCAATCTGCCTTGAAGGGGCTTATAATCCAGTGGGGACAGACAGAGATATCATCAGACAGAGACACCCCAGAGAAATCAGAGCTGGGATGGAGGAAGCACAGGCCAGAGAGAATGAGCCTGTCATGGGGAAAGGCTACTGGGTTGTGGGACTCCAGAGCAGGCAGGTACCTGCTCCAGCTTGAGAGAAGAGTTAGGGAGGGCTTCCTGTAGGAGGGGATGTCTGAGCTGAGAGCAGTAGGATAAGTAGAAATGAGCCAGGCCAAGTGGGTGAGGGAGGATAGTTGGGCAGAGGGCGAGGGCAAAGGCAATAGAGGGCCTGGCATGTTGGCGGAACTGAAGTAAGTTCAGGGTGGCAGGTTTTACAGAGCAAGGGAAAGGGTGGGGAGAGATGAGGCTGCAGAAGGAGCCCAGCACCAGGTCACACTGACTCACCATGCTCAGGAGGCTGGACTTGTCCGGAGGTCAGCCTGGCACCATGAAAGGGTTTTGAGCAGGAGGTGGGTATAATCAGACTTTGAATCTTCCTCTGGCTGCCATTGGAGGGGGTGACCCTGGGTGCTGGAAGACTAGGCAGCAGGCTGAGGTAGGGACTGGGCAGAGGACAGGGCTGGACCAACGCAGGAGCCAAGGAAGGGGGTGGAGGGACAGGTGGGAGAAACACTCATGAGGCCAAGTGGACAGGCTGTGGGGCTGCCTGGGTTGGGGAGAGGTGCCCTGACCCAGGCCTAGGTTTGGGGATGAAGACTCTGAGGCCTGTTTGAGACATGTTGGATGTGAGGACTCAGGGAGGCATCTAGGAGGCCAGGGTAATTCCCTCCTCCTGCCTAAACTGCAGTTACAGTAATGGGCCAGCCACCTGGGACGGTGTGAGGTAGGGAGGCAAGAGGTGCAGAAATGACAGTGGGTGAGAATGGGAGAAAGGGACAGTGACAGAGTGGAGTCTGGTTCTGCCGCTAATGGCTGGGAGCCCTCTGGGCCTCAGTTTCCCCATTTATAACATGGGGACTGGAGTCTCAGCCCACGCTGGCTAAAGCCCCTTGTCTCCCCAGGCACATTCCCAGCCTCTCAGCCCCATGCACCTGCCAGCCCAGGTCTGCCAGCCAGGCAACCCCCGCCACCCCCACCCCGCCGGCCTAGCCCACCTAGGCAGGTCCCTGTGGGCAGCGGGCGCCGGGAGTGCTACTTTGACACAGCGGCTCCGGATGCATGTGACAACATCCTAGCACGGAATGTGACATGGCAGGAGTGCTGCTGCACTGTGGGTGAGGGCTGGGGCAGCGGCTGCCGCATCCAGCAGTGCCCGAGCACGGAGACAGGTGGGCATGGGCTGCTGGGTGGACACAGGGCTGAGGGTTTGGGTGGAAATATGTGGGCATGGGGCTGGGACAGGGGACACATTTGGACATAGGGCTGAGCTACTGGTACTGCAAGGGCAAGGGTGAGCTGTCAGCCCGATGAGCATGAAGCTGAGAGGTGGGCACAAACAGGCATGAGGGCTGAAGACTGGGGTGGTGAAGGGTTGGCATGGGGCCAGAGTAAGCACTGAGATAGGTGGGCATGAGCAGGGCTGGGGCTAGGATGCAGGTGTCTGGGCTCACCTTTGTCTCTATGTGCAGCTGAATACCAATCCCTGTGCCCCCATGGCCGGGGCTACCTGGTGCCGAGCAGTGACCCAAGCCTCCGGAGAGGTGAGGCCAGACTTTAAACCCCACCCACATTCAGCCCCAGGCCCATCTCCAGCTCACCCTATCTCTGTTTTCTTTATTTCTGTCTCACGCTATCTGTTTTTGTCTCCCCCAGCCCACCCCACCCCCATCTTCTATCTCTCTGTCTTCATCTTTCCCTGTGTCTACCCTAGACTCTATTGCCATTTCTCTGTCTCTCTCTTCCCTCATCATGCCTCAAAGCCACACACTCCCTCCACCCAGCGCCCCCCAAACCCTGGCCTGCCGCCATCTCTGTTGATGGGGGCGCGCCTCTGACCATCCTTCCCACAGACGTGGACGAGTGCCAGCTCTTCCGAGACCAGGTGTGCAAGAGTGGTGTGTGCGTGAACACGGCCCCAGGCTACTCGTGTTATTGTAGCAACGGCTACTACTACCATACCCAGCGATTGGAGTGCGTCGGTACGAGCCCCATATCCACCATTCCCCAAGGGACTCTCCCCAACCCTCGACCGCGCCAGCCGCCCTCTGGAATGTGGCCACTACCAGCAGGAAGTCCTTCCTGGAGTCTAGACTTCATTTGTCACTGTCCATGCATTGGGGAAAGGGGAAAGGGTAGAGCACTGCTTCTTAACCACTCCCTCCATCCCTCCCTAGATAATGACGAGTGCGCAGATGAAGAGCCAGCTTGTGAGGGCGGACGCTGCGTCAACACAGTGGGCTCTTATCACTGCACTTGTGAGCCCCCGCTGGTGTTGGACGGCTCAAGGCGCCGCTGCGTTTCCAACGAGAGCCAGAGCTTCGGTAACCGCCCCCAAGCCCTCTTCACCCCGCCCAGCCTATTACGCCCCGCCCCGATACTGCCTATGCCTTCCAGCCCCTCACTCAGCCTGAAGTTAGCACCCAGGCCACGCCTTCACAAGGGCCACGCCCCTCAAACTTTATTGAGTCTGTCTCCCTGTCTCCTAGAGGCCAACTGTCCTGGTGGTTAAAGGTGAAGGTTTAAGAGGAGCCTGCCACATGTTGGCCGTGTGTACACGTGCACGTTGCGTATCGCCTCTTGGACGCCAGCTTTCTTTGTGCACGTTGGGTGGATTGGCAGTAGCCCTACCTTATAGAGTGGTTGTGAGGAATTTCATTTTTAAGGACAGAACGGGACCGTCTTACTAAGTATTGTACTAAAGACTTACGAGTATTTCCTATTATTTCCCTGTGTATCTCTGATTCTTTACACCCCTCTGTAGGTTTCTGTCTTTAGGTTTTTCTCTGACACTTTCTGGGTCTATCTTTGTTTCTACGTCTGTCTCTTTCTGTCTCTCTCTCTGCATTTTTGCTTTCCTGTTTTTCTTTGAATCTCTGACAGTTTGGATGTGTTTGTCTCTATTTCTTTGGGTCCTTTCTTTCTCTTTTTGCCCACTGACCCAGACTCTCTTCTTCCACTTTCTGTTCCTACCACATCCCCTCGCACCCTGAGACTTATTCAAACAATGCTCAGAGAGGAAAAGGAACTGCCTGAAGTTCACACAGCTTTCCAGAGGCCAGGCTTGGATAGAGCCCTCTCAGACCCTATCTCCCAGCCATTGGAAACCCTCTTCTCTCTCCTATATGACAGCCTCATGTCAGACCAAGCCCTGTCCTCAATCCAGAACTTTGTAATTACCTCAGAGGGCTTCTGGGAGTCAGATCACAGCTGATAGGGGTTTAGTGATAGGCAAAGGATGGACTGGCCTGCTCCAACATGGGTGCAGGCCAAGCATTTGGGAGGATCCAGGTGCCGGTCTTACCCTGATACATGCTGTCTCTGCCCTCAGATGACAATCTGGGAGTGTGCTGGCAAGAAGTGGGAGCTGACCTTGTGTGCAGTCGCCCTCGGCTTGACCGCCAAGCCACCTACACAGAGTGCTGCTGCCTTTATGGGGAGGCCTGGGGCATGGACTGTGCCCTCTGCCCTGCCCAGGACTCAGGTACTGTCATCTGCCTGGGCCTCACTTAGAGGCCCTGCCCCACAGACTCCAGATCCAGGCCCTCAGGTCTCTTAGTCTTAGACCCAGCATTAGACCCCCCCCCCCAAATCTCCCAAAACTTGGCCCCTCAGACCCCTATGTCCCAGCCTATCTTGGTCCCTTAGTCCCCAAGTCACATCCCAAAGACCTCCCAGTCTTATCAGCAGGTCCCATAGTTCCAGTCCCATGGGGCTCTGAGGTCTGGTCTCTCAACCC
>NW_017732217.1:582815-590079 GCF_001890085.2 Hipposideros armiger
GCTGATGATGGCATAGGCTGCAGCCCCTGTGGCAGTGGGTTGCCATGGGCTACCGTGTGTAGCCAGCAGCCAGCGTGAGCGGCCAGCAGCCACAGTGAGTGGCCGTCCAGAAGCCGGCAACTGATCTGCCTCACCCGGGAAGAGCACAATGATGGTGCCAACTTGTGCCAGTGAAACAACGTCCTCCACAACTAGAATGAAGAACAAAAGGACAGCAACTTGTCTGTTCCCCTTACCCCAATTCCCCAGCACTGTTCCCATCCCCCCAATTCCCCAATTAAAAAAAAAAGAAAAGAAAGAAAATCACAGCACAAAGTGAGGATGCATGATCAGAGACACTACTTAAGGGGAGTGAAACCTCCCCATTTTAAATAATAATATTTTTATAACCAATTTCTGGGTCATATCTGGTCCATGAACCACCAGTTTTAATCATCCAGGTACAGCTCAAGTTGTATAAATGGTTGTCCTTCTTGAGTGGACCCCCTCCCCACCTCCAGAGCTTCAGGAGGGGGGTCACATCCCCACTGGTGCCACATGGAAGATTACACGAATAATGCCTACTCTACAGGCATGTTGGTGTAAGTTAAATGAAATCATTCTCTATGTCAAGTGCTTAGAACTGCCCTTGGCACATAGCAAGTGCTCAGTGGTTGTTAGCATAACCCTGGGCTCCCCTAGAAATGCTGAGACCTGGGGATGGGCGGATGGTGAGGGCAGATGGCTAGGTCTTCGTCTTTCCCCCGATCTCCCTCCCAGAGTGAGGGAGGAGCCAGACTCTATCCCCCCCAATGGTACAGTGAGAAACACCTAGCACAGGGGTCTTGTCGGGGAGGGGTGTCAAACCATGAGGGGAATCAAAGCTCCACAAAAGAGGCAATGGCTGCACAACTCTGTAATAAAAACCATTGAAATGTACACTTTAAATGGGGAGTTGTATGATATGTAAATTATAGCTCAATAAAGCCATTAAAATGAAAAAAATAAAAATAAAACCCACAAAAATCTCTACAAAGGGAAGTGACCCTCCAGCAGATACAGGGAAACTGGCTCAAACACTGACCCCTCAGTCATTCATTCAACAAATATTTTCTATATCTGCTTTGTAATAAGAGAGTGTTGGGAGCCCTTTAAATCAGCCTTGGGGGTAAGAGCTAGGGATGGCTCTTGGAGGAGATGTCTGAGCTGAGACCTGAATGATGTGGTGAAATGAGCCAGATGAAGTGGTAGAGGAGGGTGTTCCCTGTGAACAGAACAGCATCTGCAAAGGCCTAGAGGTAAAAAAGACAAATTTCTTTAAATGTCTTTTTGGTGGTGGGTGGGGGGATGTCAGTCTCTGTGTTGGACAATGCTGGTGACATTTTTGGTGCTTAAGAAATCCCTGGTCTCAGGCTGGCTGAGTGGCGTGTTGGTTAAGAGCTGGCTTGGGACACTAGCTCTGTGCAGCAGGGCCCCGGTTCGGATCCCACATGAGGGCCAGTGACACTGCCCTTTACAGCTAAGATGGTGAACAACAACTCAACCTGGAGCTGGGATGCCGTGAGTCGCTGGTGACGGCGTAAGCTGCAGCCCCTGCTGCAGTGGGCTGCCGTAAGCTACCATGTGTGGCTGGCAGCCAGCGTGAGTGGCCAGCAGCTGGTGTAAGCTGCCAAGAGCCGTTGTGAGCAGCCATCCAGAGGCCGGCGACCAATTTGCCTCACCCAGGAAGAGCGCAATGATAATACCAACATAAGCCAATGAAGCAACGTCTTCCACAACTAGACTGAAGAACAAAAGGACAGCAACTTGTCTGTTCCCCTTCCCCAGATTCCCCAGCACTGTTCCCCTCCCCAAATTCCCCAATAAAATCTTTCCCAAAAAAAAGAAATCCCTGGTTCCTTCATGGATCTCCAGAGAGGGACATAGACACATTGCCAGACATGACAATCTATGCTGGGATAAGTAGGCACAGGCAGGGGGGTCATGGTGGGATGGGGAAGATCAGAGGAGGTACCTGACCCAGTCTGGGAGAACATTAGGGAAGGATTCCTGGAGGAAGCGTTAGACTCTGAACAGTCTCTGGGGTTCTAGATCCCTTTGACAATCTACTGAAAGCTCTGGACGTTCACAGAAGAAAAACACACAAACATTGCAGGCAATTCCCAAATATTCCCATTCCCTTAATCACCTGTGCTTGGGAAGCCCGTGGGCATCCCATTTGAGACTCGCCCCACGACCACCTAGCTGTATAAATGTCCCAGGAATGAGGACAGGGGTGGCCAACAGTGCTGGAAAACTTTGAGATCAAATTTCAGTGTCCTGGGAGTGGAATGGGGAGGGGTTTTGAGAACCTAAAACATCCCTCTCACCCCCCACCAGGCCTGGTGTGTGTGCCAAAAATCTAGGTTTTATCCTCTCTACACCCCCGCACTAATCCCGTGGGGCCCTTGGCATGCGCCAAGACCAACGCATTCTCCTCTGGAATTTCCAGAGGGAAATTGTCCAGGAGGTCACCGCGCTCGCGGGACAAGCGCCGCAGCGCCCCCTGACGGTCACCGCGCGCAGACATATCTCAAGCTGCCCGCGTGCCCCTAGTGGTCGATGCTCATGCAGTCATAAGCGAGCACCCACCGCCACTTCCAGACTTCCTTTGCTTTGGTCTGCAGGCTAGAGTCATCACTGTCGTCGTTGTCGTCATCATCATCATCATCATCATCATCATGGCTAATACAGAAATAGCGCTTCCTATGTGCCTAGCACTATGCTGCTTTGTATATATCACCTCATTTCTTCCGTCAGCCCTATAAAATGGGTATTATTATCATCACCATTTTCTTCGTCTGAAGCACAGAGAGGTTAAGGAAACTTACCCAAGATCACACAGCTACAAAGTGGCAAAGTCTGGATCGTAGGCAGTCTGGCTCCAGAGTCCATTTTCTGAACCATTTAAAAATAATCATGGGTGGCAGGATGGCTCAGCTAAAAAAAAATAATAATAATCATGAAGTGAAATAATAGTTGGGGATTGCTTCAAAATAATCCTACAGAACAGTTTAGTCAAAGTGGAAAGAACTTGGGTGCCTGGGTCACCACACTGCTGACCTAGATCATTACCTCTGGAATATTACATGAGAGTAAACTTCTATTTTGTTTGTCATCATATCTTTCTTTTAAAGATTTTATTGGGGAATTGGGGATGGGGAACAGTGTTGGGGAGTTGGGGAAGAGGAACAGCCAAGTTGTTGTCCTTCAGTCTTAGTTGTGGAGGGCACACATAGCTCAGTTCCAAGTCCAGTCACCATCTGGCCGCCTGGCAGCAGCTCGTGGTCACTCAGCTCAAGGTGCTGTGTTCATCCTTAGTTGCGGGTGGGTGTAGCCCACCATCCCTTGCAGGAGTAGAACCGGCAACCTTGTTGTTAGGAGCACGTGCTCTCACCAGCTGAGCCATCCTGCCACATGTTGGCAGCTCAGCGGCAGCTCAGCTTGGGCACAGCTCACTGGTCCATGTGGGAATCGAACAGGGGATCCTGTTGCTCACAACTCACGCTCTTAACTAACTGTGCCACTCAGCCAGCCCAAGTCATCATATTTTGAAGTGTCTTTGTTATTGTGACTAAGGTTATATCCTAAAACGAGGGCATCAAAATCACCTGGAGGGCTTGTTAAAAGACAGATTGCTGGGCCGGCTGAGTGGCGCGATGGTTAAGAACTCGCTTGGGATGCCAGAGGGCCCCGGTTCGGATCCCACATATGAGGGCCAGTGACACTGCNCTCCCACCCTCATGAACGGTGGGTGCAAGGCAAGTAATGGCTGACTGTTAGGCTTGGTTCCTGTTCACAGATGACTTTGAGGCACTGTGCAATGTGCTGCGCCCCCCTGCATATGGACCTCCACGACCAGGTGGCTTTGGACTCCCTTATGAGTATGGTCCAGACCTAGGTCCTCCTTACCAGGGCCTTCCGTATGGGCCTGAGTTGTACGGGCCACCCGTGCTACCTTATGACCCCTACCCACCGCCACCTGGGCCCTTCGCCCGCCGGGAGGCCCCTTATGGGGCACCACCCTTCGACATGCCCGACTTTGAGGATGATGGTGGTCCCTATGGCGAATCTGAAGCTCAGGCTCCACCTGGCCCTGGCACCCGCTGGCGCTATCGGTCCCGCGACACCCGTGGCTCCTTCCCAGAGCCTGACGAGCCGCGTGACAGTGGCAGCTATGCAGGTGAGCACTGAGGGCCGAGTGATGGGGACTGAAATGAGTGAGGTGAGCAGAGAGGGAGACAGGGAGGAGGGAAGGAGAGAGATGCAAAAACAAAGACGCCAGGGGGAGAGACAGGCTCAGAGAGATAATAAAACACAGATACAGTTGGAGAGAACAGAGACATAATCTATAGACCCACCAAGAAAGAGGTGCAGATAGAGGGGAAGCTAAGGAGAGCAGAATGAGGTACATCTCCTGGCCCCACAGCGCCCCCCACAGTCCTGGAGTGGAATTGACCATTCAGATGTGGATACACGGAACCAGGGGTGCGCCCGGCCATCCAACAAAAAGGGACTGAAGGCGCAGAGTCCATTCCACGCGTTTTCCACAGGCGCCCTGGCTGGGCCCTACGAGGGGCTGGAGGCGGAGGAGTGCGGGATCCTGGACGGTTGCGCCCATGGCCGCTGCGTGCGGGTCCCCGAGGGCTTCACCTGCGACTGCTTCGACGGCTATCGCCTGGACATGACCCGCATGGCCTGTGTCGGTGAGGGGCTGCCTGGGGCCAGCGTGTGAGGAAAGGGGGTGGAAGCCCTGACTAGAGCTGGGTGCTCAGGGACATAAGGGTAAGGGTTAGCCAGGAGGGAGCAGGAGGTAATGCTTGCACTGGGATGGGGCTTGCCTGACGAAGGTGAGGTCAGGCTGTGAGCAAAGCTGAGCTTGACCCCAGCGCTGGGGCTGGGCGTGAAGCAGGGCAGCAGGGTCGAATCCTGCAGGTGGGATGTTTAAGGACTCCGAGTGCTACCTTGGGTAATTTGCTTGACCTCTTTGGAGAGCTTCAGTCTTCCTATCTGTAAAATGGGAATGAGTTATGTCTGCCTAGTTTAGACAGTAATAATGCAGAGTGGTTACCATCGAGGACTCTGGGGGAGTTGAAGAAACCTCAGACTCAGTCCAGCAACTTGCTGTGTGACCTGGACAAGTCACTGTCCCTTGTTTGGTTTTTCTCATCTGAAGTAACCATAGTCATAGAACCCATTTAATAGTTATGAACATCGTTAATACTGATTTACAATGACACTGAGGCCTGTGTATGAACCAAGGCTCAGAAAAGAGAATTGAGTTCCCCAAGGTCTCATAGCTGAGAAATAGCAGGGGGAAGGGCACTCAGAGTCTGAGAGCTGGTTTGAGAACCCACTGGGCGGAGTGTGCGCTTGCTGTGTGACACTGGGCAAAGTGCTTCCCCATGCTGGGACTCAGTGTGCACATATGTAAAACGTGATCACAGAACCTACCTTATAGGGTTATTAGGAGGATAAAGTTAATGCAGGTAATGTGCTACACATGTCTGGCTTAGAGTAAGCATTTACTGGGATTGAGGCTCATCGGTATAATTTTTTAAAACAAAAACCTAGTGACCTAGGGGATACTGTACCAATCTTACAGAACACTAAGCTGAGACACAGAGAGGTGAAGCCACCTGCCCAGCCTCACACAGCCAACCTGTGGTAGTGGCCAGGTTCGACTCCAAACCGGAGGCTCTGCACCCACACCCCTGTGTCCCAGGAGCCTCAAGGGACAGGGAGGTGGGTTCCCGGATCTTCAGCCCTGAGCATCATGCTCCTTGTACTCCCCTTCCCCAGACATCAATGAGTGTGATGAGGCGGAGGCAGCCTCCCCGCTCTGCATCAACGCGCGCTGCATCAACACCGATGGCTCCTTCCGCTGCATCTGCCGCCCAGGATTCGCACCCTCACACCAGCCGCACCACTGCGCGCCTGCACGGCCCCGGGCCTGAGCCCCCACCGCCCTGGGTGATAGACCCCCAGGCCACCCTCCTCCTGCCTGCACACGCGGGCTTTCAGCCCAGCACGTGCTCCTGTCTGCTTGCGCGCATGCGCACAGGGATGCTGGACCTGGTCGAGAGCACCACGGACAGACCGACAGATGGAAGGAGGGATATCCTTCCCTGCTCCCGCCACTCCAACCCCTCCTACCGATGCCACAGACCCGAGCCTAGCCCACGGTCCCCTACATATTTCCACTTTTTATAAAAGTTTTCAATTAAAAAAATACTTATTTTGTACCTTCTGCCTCTGCCTATATTGCTCAAAGTCTGGCTCCCAGAGTTTGTTCTTTGAGCCACTAAATCCTCTTCCCATTCCCGACTCCTTGTCTGTCTCTTAATTTCCGTGCCTCTGTTGCTTAGTCTATCTCTGTCTCCCTTGATCTCCTTTCTCCTATGTCTGTTTCTTTGTTTTGTCTTTCTTGCTTGTCTTTCTGCTTCATTTTCTCTGCCTGATTCTCTGTGCCTGTCTTCTAGTCTCTGTTTCTGTGTCTTTCTCTCTCTCTGTTTCATTATGTCTCTAATCTCGAGAGATCTTATCTCTGGATCTTTACCTACAGTACTGGCACTCCCAATAAATCCCGCTATAGCCGCCTCTTCCCTTTGTTTGGTGCCTCCAGAAGGGTAGGGATGGAATAGCCTCAGCCCCTGCTCAGGGCATAACCTCTTTTCTTAGCTAGAGGGGACTCAAAAAAGTCAAAAGCTACTCTGGGACTAGTGGGACATGGGGAGTGGGTGGGGGCAGGAGTCCCTGAAGGGGGAAACCCAGGCCTGGGCCTCCAGTTGGATTTGACTGTGGAAAAGCAGGGAGTGATAGTCCTGGTGGAGGCAAGAATGAGCTGTGTGTGTGACAGTAAAGTGCCCAGCATGGACGCTTCAGTACCCCTGCCAACTTCCTGGCCATGTGGGGAGTCCAAAATTCCCCACAGCCCCCAAACCCAGAAAACAGCCTGCTGAGCATAAGCTCGGGGGATAGGGGAAAGTCGGGAGTGGAGGGATTCATTGGCACTGAGACAAAAAAAAGACTGTACCTGAGTTATTCTCTACCCACCTGTTACTGTTAGGGTCTCAAACTAGGTGAGTGAGGTATGAGGGCAGCAGGTGCAGGATAGGAAAATCACAGCACTGGCCGGTGGAGTGGCACGATGGTTAAGAGTTGGCTTGGGATGCCAGAGGGCCCCAGTTCGGATCCCACATATGAGGGCCAGTGACACTGCCCTCTACAGCTAAGATGCTGAACA
>NW_017732217.1:594774-603378 GCF_001890085.2 Hipposideros armiger
GCTGTTGTTGCTGCTACTGCTGATAGGGACCACACTTTGAGAAACACTGCCCTAAATAATGCAGGTTCTTACCGTGGGTTGTTTTGTATTTCCAGTACTCATTCTCCCTCTTTGAGAGAACTGGCCTCCTCTGAATCCAGGGGGCTGACTCCACTGGAGGACTCCAGGCCTGGCCAATGAGTGACTTCCTTCTCTTGGGCCTTTGCAATTGGTTCAGGAATGGGCATATCCCCAAAGCTGGACCAATGAGAATTAACACTGGGACTATTGTTGGACTGGGTGGGGAGGAGCCTTTTAACCTTGATGCGCTGGAAGGGCATAGGTCTGGAGCACAAAGGGCTTCCGTGAGGGAAGAGCTAGTCTGAAAATGAAGCCAACACAGGAAGAAGTAAGGCGAGGGATGAACAGAGGGACTGTACCTGAAGTCCCTCTGTACCTGAAGTGTATTATTTGTGCCTCTGAGTCCAGCCAATCTCCAGGACGTTTCAGTAATGTACATTTTTCTTTACACCTTACATCAAATTGATCAGCAAATTTTATCACCTCTACCTATAAAAATTGCCTGTTCCATATTGGAGGAAAAGCTATGCTATAAATGAAAACATTATTTGACCAATGACAAAACTGGAATACAATAGTAGATTAGCAAAATTTTGTGTATCAATGTTAAATTTACTAAAGTTATTGTACTGTGGTTATGAAAGAGGACATACCTAGTCTTAAGATATACACTGAAGTGTTTAGGAGTAAAAGGCCATGGTGTATGTAACTTAGCCTTAAATGGTACAGAAAAACAAAAATGAGAGAGAAAGAGGGGGTCAGAAGGGAGAAAATGAAAAAGTAAATGGGGTAAAAATGTTAACAATTAAATTTGAGTCAAAAGTTGTGTTCTTTGTACTATTCTCAGTCTTGCATTTTTTTTGTAAATTTGTAATTATCTCCAAATAAAAAGTTGATTTCTTTCTTTTTTTCTTTTCTTTTTTTTTTTTTTAAGAAATGAGAGATATAAAATTCTGGACAACAATGTCAATATAAATAGAACTGGGGAGATAAAGATAAAGTGCTCTATGATCTAGGTAGTGTTTGATGATTCAACTCTAGATTAAACTTCAGACCTGATTTTTAAAAGTGAGCATGGTAAAATTTCAAGGATTACTACTAAAAGCATAGAAATGGTGCATACACGCCAAACTAGCAGAAGGAAAAGAAAGAGGAAGAAAACCTAAGACAAAGCAAAACAAAAAAATGAAGTCGCTTCAAACAAGTCCAAATGAGAGGGAGGAAAAGCATAGGAAAAATAGGGACAATAGACTCAAAAAATAAGAAGGTAAAAGTAAATTAAATATATCCCTAATCACATATACAAAAAATGCCTTCTGAGTCTAAACACTTCTGGCTCCCTCTGCTGTTTCCACTGTCTTCCCTTTCTGGACTTCCTGCGTCTGCCCCTGCCTCTGAGGACTCTTCCCTCATGCAGCTAGAGGGACTCTGAATGTCCAAGTCAGATCCAGGTCCTCCCTGCTCAGAACCTTCCCGTGGCTCCATCTCACCTAGAGTAAAAGCCAGAATCCCCAGTGTGGCCTATAAGCCTCTGCACCATCTGCTTCCTGTCCCCCTTCTTACTTCATCTCCCCCGTCTCTCCACCTTGCTTGCTCCTCTCTGACCACATGCACCTCCTTGTACCACACATGTTCTAACTTCAGGACCCTTGCACTGGCTGTTCCCTCTTTCCACTTGACTCATTCCCTCACCATCAACGGAGAATGGTGAAATAAACTGGGTAGAGTCACACGACGGAATCGTGCACCACCCTGAGAATAATCTGTAACTACACGCGGTAACAAGAATGAGTCTTACACTGTGTTGAGTGGAGAATGCCAGACACTAAAGAGAATATATGTTCTGATTCCACTTATATAAAATTCAAGACAGGAAAAACCAATCTGTGAAGCCAGAAGTCAGAATGATGGTGACTTGAGGGGAGTGGGGATGGACTGAAAGGAGCCACAAAGGGGCTTCCAGGGGGACTGGAAATGTTTCTTGGTCTGGGAGCTGGTGGTACAGGTGTGTTCAGTTGGTGAAAATTCACCCTGCTGTTCACTTATGGTTTGTACTGATTTGCCTGTGTGTCTACTTCAAGAACCAGTTTTGAAAAAAAGAAAATAAAACGGAAATGACCCTCCATGTTCTCACCACCCAGCTTAAGATACAGGACATTCCCAGCCCTCAGGTCCCTCACTCCCAATCACACTGTGCTTTTACATTCACAAACCCTGCCTGCCACCTCAGTTTCTTTCCTGGGCTTACTAAGCACATCACCCCATTTGTGGTCCAGACAACCCAGCACAAGTTCCAGGAAAGAACTCAGGCAACAGGAAGGAGGGGACTTCCCCATGGAGCCGGAGCAGGAGGAGGTAATGTTTCTTTGATGCCCTTGCTCTAAATCCTGATGGGCAGGGGGTTGAGTGGGGGTGAGGGGACTTTGTAGGGCACCTCCCCAAGAGTTCAGGGCCCAGGATCTGCGGGTGAGACTCAGTGCTGAGCCTTTCAGTGAAGTAGCCATTGGAGATGCAACCTGCAGGCATGCAAGCTCTCTCTCTGTCTCTGTCTCTCCGCCTGTCTCTCTCTGTCTCTGTTTCTCTGTCTCTCTGTCTCTTTCTTCCCTGTCTCCCTTCATCCTTCCCAATCTCTCGCTCCTCAAAAAGGGAAAAACTCACAGTTATTTACATAAAGTTTTATTACATCAGACTGTAACCAAAGGATCCAAGTTCAAACTTTGAAGCTTTCAATAAGCTTTGAATAAACAGTAGTCCTTTTTCTCCTTTTTGTACTGTAATGTTTATTTTAAAATTCTTTTTAGCTGGCATGATTTTATATATATGAGGTTCAAGAAAAGAAAATGTCCACTGTTTGCATTTCTTCTCTAGCCATTAATATTGTCCGTTTCATTTCCTGATTATTACCGGAAGTAATTTTGTCATATAGGGAATGGAAGGGCTTGACCTCTGTGATATCCTGTGAGATATGAGAGAGTAGTGGTGAGATTTAGGAAGACCCTTTGGGTGTCTGAAAGGGAGTGGGTCCCATATAACACAAGGGAATGCTGGAGGCCAGTCAGGAAGCCAGGTGAGACAGTTCCCTGGGGACTCTGGGCTGGGGGAGGGGGCACTGAAGGTAGAGGGGGCACAGAATTTAGGGTGGGGTTGGCAGTAAGGGAGGGGGTGTAGGAGACATGGAATGCTGGCTGCTCTCTGTGGGCCTGTTGCCTGGACAAGGAGATGACTCAGCCTGGGGGAATAAAGAAGAAAAGGCAGGTCAGACCAACCACTGTGGCTGAGAGCTTCACTGGACACCCTTCCTAAGTCACAGGGTCCTCACAACACCCACCTTGTAGATGAGGAAACAGGCTCAGAAAAAGGAGGCCCCAAGACAGAGAGCAGGACTGGAGCCCAGGTCTCCTATGTGACCCTGTGCTTCATGATCTTAAATAACTTCAGGCCTTAAACCACCTCCGAATATTGCTTTTTCTCCCATTAGAAAAACAAATACAGAAACATAAAAACCAAATACACTTAACTATAAAGCCTAAGTGAATTTTTAGAGTGACAGAACTGCCGTGAATCCTGCTTGAGCCTGAGATTACTCGACTCCATGTGTTTGTCAAAACTCATAGAGCTGTGTATACACACACATGCACACACACCCATGACTTACTGTGTGTGAATAATAACAATAAACCAAAAACAAAAGCAATGAATGTACTTTGTCTGGATCCCAATCCAAATAAAACTACTGTAAAAAGATGTTTTTGAGACACTGGCGGAAATTCTTTTTTTTTTCTTTTTCTTTTGTATAATATTGTATGTCAACTATAGATACTGGGGGAAATTTGAATATGAACTGGATATTTGATGATATTTAGGAATTTGTTCATTTTGTTCAATGTGGTAAGACATGGTAGCTATGTATGGAAAGGCACACACACACACACACCCTTTCTAGATGCTCATTGTAGTATGTAAGAATGAACATAATGTCCATCACTTGTATTTTTTTTAAGGTATCCAGAAAATAGGGGGGGCCTCGAGGAACAATGTGTCCGATCCCCGGTTGGGGTGAAGTGGCTGTTGACTGGCAAACAGTTGGAGGGATGCCCCACCAAAAAAAAAAAATAGAGAGGGGAAAGAAGATAAAATGGCAAAATACTGATAGTTCTTGAAGTTGGGCGATGGGCCCATGTGGGTTTATTGTCACTCTGCTTTTTGTATCTATTTGGAAATGTTCATGATCTAAGTTAAAAGTTTTGAAAATAAAATTAAAAAGAAGAGTTTGCTGTTTGTTAAGCACAATTTGGAAAATATAGAAAACTATTGTAGAAAGACAAAGATACCTCTGTCCCCCCTCGCTGAGCCCCGCAGTCCCACATCAGTACTGTAGTAAATATTTTGATGTATTTCCATTCAGGCTTTAAAAAGTGTGTGTGTGTGTGTGTGTGTGTGTGTGTGTGTGTGTGTGTGTGTGTGTGTGTGATGTTTTATATAACTGTGAGGAAATTGTTTATACAGTCCTGCTTTTTCCCTTCTTAAAATGTAAGCTGTTCCCCTGTTCCCTTGTCCTCTCTGTGTAAACACAATTTCTAGTGTTTGCACGATGTTTACTCAACGAGGCAGTGTTGCCAGACATTGAAGCTGTTTCCAATTTCCTCCCATTATAAATAATGCCTTGATGCACATCCTTGTGCGTCCCAGAGGCGGGATTCCTGGGCCAAAGGGTGTGGACCCTTTGGCAGCTCATGGTCAAAATTGCCTTAGAGTTTCTGCCTGACCCAAAGCTGAAATGACCTCATACAGTTAAAGTGAGATTTCACTGCTATTTGTTATTTCCTAAAGGTTTGATTCATGACTCACATTCATGAGAGGATGTCTTTTTTTTTTTCTCCACTTGCAGGAAACAGAAATCCATTCACACTAGCTCATGTCAAAAGGGGGTTGAATCAGTCAGCGAGCAAAGCTAACATTCAGCTTGAACAAGCTATCTTCCTATGTCGATTGTTGAAGTACTAAGACAGTTCTATGTTGCTTGGTAAATCATGCTGCCTCAGAAGCCACAAATGTCCTTCCCCATGACTACTTCAACTGCCTTAGACCTCTCTCAGGACTTCCCAGCCCACCCCACCATGCAGCAAGAAAAGTGTTAGTATCGGGCACAGCAATGAACAATTCTGATTGCCCAGTGCCCAAAGTACTGGTTGTCAAATATAAATATTTTCTCTAGTCTTTGATGCAAGTAACAGAAAACCCAAGTAAAATGGCTTAAACGCCAAAGGGAATTTGTAACTGGAAAACAACAGTTTAGCAACAATCACCAAGGACTCTGTTTCTTTTCATTTCTCTGTCAACCTTAAAAATAAAAAGGCCAGTTATTTTATTAGCAAAAAATGAGTTTGTTCAGGAATAGCAGAAGAATTGCAATTTCGGATATGGAGACTATGGCAAACCATAGGCAAGTCCAGAGAACAAAGGAGGGGGATGTTGTTTTATAGAGAAAAAGCAGGAAGTTGAGCAAAATTCTATTGGAAGAGAGTAGGAGTTTAGGGTACTGGTGGCTTCTCATTGGCTGAGTGTAGTGGTTTCTCATTGGCTGGGCTGTTGCTGGGCAAGAAGAAAATCTTCCTCCTGCTGGGGTAGTAAACTTCTTTCTGCCCTGGTTTGTAAAGTGAGCTCCCCTTTCAGGGCTTCTCTGACTCCACTTTGAATGAGATTTTCTTTTATTTATTCTTACACCTCTGTACCATCTTTTCGGGTGGCAGTTCCCAAGATGGCTGCCAGCAACCTTCTGGCCACATGGAACCTCATTCATATCCCACAGATAAAGAAAAGCATCTTTGTCTCAGATTTCCCTATGAAATTAATGAGGCTGACTCTGATTGGCCAACTGAAGTCACATGCCTGTGTCGACAGTCACATGCCATACCAGAGCCAATCATTGTAGTCTGAAGAGGACCTGAATGCCCTGATTTGCTGAGCCAAATCACATATTCCTCACTCGCAAGGTGAATGGCTACCACCAGCTGCTGAAGCCACAACTGGATTCAAATTCCATTCTTAGCCAATTCTTGCTGTTTTCTCTGCCCTGTTTTCCATCCATACAATGAAGATAATAATGACACCTCCTAAGGTTGCTGTGAGGACTAAATGAGTTGGTTAGTGCCCAGCACTTAGAATGATGTTCATACACAAAAAGCACTTAAATGTTAGTTGCTGCTGTTGTCATTATGTGATTATCTTCAGCTCTTGAAGCTGTGGTTCCTTATTTTCTGTACTCCACCCTCTTTCTAGTATTATCGATGAGTAACAAATCACTCCAAAACACAGTGGCAGAAAACTGCAACTGTCAGCCTATTATCTCTCACCATGTCTGTGGTCAGATTTTTAGAAGGGTCCAATGGGCAGTTCTTGTTTGGATCTCATCTGATTGCAATCACTTGGCTGAAGCAGGGACAGTGAAACAGCTGGGGGCAGACTGGGCATCTTTCTCCATGTTGCTTCAGGGCTTCTCCACATGGTCTTTCCACATGGACTAGTTTGGGCTTCCTCACATCGTGGTGGCCTCAGGGCAGAGAGATTGCTTGCAAAGTGGCTCAGGACCCCAGTGCAAATGTTTCAAAAAGAGGCAGAGGCAGCCTTACTCTTCTGACCTAGCCTTGGTAGCCATGCCAGTGTCACTTCTGCCACATGCTATTAGTTACAAGCAACTCACAAGCCCATCCAGATCCCAAGAGAGGGCACACAAAACCCACTTCTCAATGGGAGGGGTGTCAAAGTTCTAGAAAATTATGTGGGAGGGAAACGTTATTGCAGCCATCTTTGGAAATTACAGTCTGGCTTCTCTTGGTAATAATGTCAGTCCCATCTCTGTACAATTAGTGCCCAGTACCATCCAGCTGGGTCACGGCCTCCAAGTCCCAATTCTAAATGGAAATAGTTTATTGACAAATCTCAATTCCTTGGGATTGAAAACATGATACAGTAGTCCTCTCTTATCCATGGTTATGATTTCCGCTGTTGCAGTTACCTGCAGTCAACTGTGGTCCAAAAATATTAAATAGAAAATTCCAGAAATAAGCAACTCATGTTTTAAATTGTGTGCTGTTCTGAGTACCATGATGAAATCTCACGTTGTCCAGCTCTATCCTGCACTGAACATGAATCATCTTTTTGCCCAGCACCTCCACTCTGTATACGAGATTTGACGAACTTGTTGCAATGTTACTTTTTTTTATATCAGGGGGGTTATTCATCATGAATTTGTACCAACTGGATAAATAGCTAACCAAGTTTATTATTTGGAAGTGCTGAAAAGGCTGCCTGAAAAAGTTAGACTTGAACTTTTTGCCAACAATTCATGGCTCTTGCATCACGACAATGCATCAGCTCACAAGGCACTGTCTGTGTGGGAGTTTTTAGCCAGTAAACAAATAACTGTATTGGAACACCCTCCCTACTCACCTGATCTGGCCCCTGTTAACTTCTTTCTTTACCCAAAGATGAAGGAAATATTGAAAGGAAGACATTTTGATGACATTCAGAACATCAAGGGTAATATGACGACAGCTCTGATGGCCATTCCAGAAAAAGAGTTCCAAAATTGCTCTGAAGGGTGGACTAGGCGCTAGCGTAGGTGCATAGCTTCCCAAGGGGAGTACTTTGAGGGTAATGGTAGTGCTATTCAGCAATGAGGGTGAGTTCAAGAACTTAATTATCTGACCGAACTTAATGATCTGACCTCGTATGCTACCACATCTGTTTGCTACTTAGTAGCCCTCTTGGTTATCAGATCAACTGTTGCAGTATTGCAGTGCGTGTGTTCAGATCACCATTATTTTACTTAATAATGTCCCCAATGCATAAGAGAAGTGATGCTGGCAGTTTGTATAGGCCGAAGAGAAGCCATAAAGTGCTTCCTTTAAGTGAAAAGGTGTGTATATATAGGAAAAAACATAGTATTACAGGGTTCAGTACTATCCACGGTTTCAGGCATCCATTGGGGGTCCTGGAACATATCTTCTGCAGATAAGGGGGGACTACAGTAGTTTCCTTCAGTTTTTTAGTGACTGTCCCCACCTGCTATCTATGTTAATTTTCCTTTTCCTGCAGGATAAAGGCTACAGGGAACCTTAATGACTGTTACCTGCCAAGAGAGGGCCCCCCCCCCAAGAATTTTAAGTTTTCTTTCCTAAAGAAATGTTAAGTATAGAAATGTTAAGTCTCCTCCCTAGTTTCTTAGTTCCTTAGCTCTTGGCTTTGATTACTTTTCTAACCAGTTTGTAAATCCTAGACTAAAGATTGCTCCTAACCTGAATCCTATCTATCCCCCTGCTTCTTGATTGCTTTGTAAATCAGTTTCTGAATCCTAAACAATAGAAGTCTCCTGCTTCAGGGCCTGCCGAGTGGCGCGTTGGTTAAGAACTGGCTTGGGATGCCAGTGGGCCCGGGTTCGGATCCCACATATGAGGGACAGTGACACTGCCCTCTGCAGCTAAGATGGTGAACGGCAGCTCGACCTGGGGCTGGACTGCCGTGGGTCGCCGACGACAGCGTAGG
>NW_017732217.1:604703-727373 GCF_001890085.2 Hipposideros armiger
GACAACAATGACAATTTCACCAGATTCTTTTTCATTCATTTTAAAATGCAGTCTTGGATACTAGATCATCTTATGGAATGATTGCTCATGTTTTTAGGTGTGACAAAATGTGGTTCTGTAAGAGGATGGCCTTGTTCTTAGAGGACACATGCTGAAGTATTTAGGAGCCAAGACCAAGGATGATTCAGCAGATATTCACATGTGTGCAAGCACGTGTGTGGATTCAGAGAGAGAGAGAAAACAAACAGCAGGAAATGTTAACAACTGCTGATTCGAGTGGAAAGTCCGTGGAGTTTACTGTGGTATTCTCTCAACTTTCCCATAGATTTAAATTTTTCAACAAATATTTGAGGGGAAAAAACTAGTTGAAACGTGATTCCAAGTTCATGGGGAGGGAATGGTCTCACTTCTCTTGAAAAGTCTACCTTCTCATTTCTCCCCAAACAGGCTAGCACTTCCTTTCGCCTCTCCACCCTTTTCTGGGGATGGATGATGGAAGCTGGGCCTGCCTTGTGTTCTTTCAGTGAGTTCTTTTGATAAGTGGCTGGTTCCAAAGCTGGGCCCTTGAATTTAGGCTGTGGGGTAGTTGGCTAACTTTGTCCTCAGCTTTGGTCCTAGTAGCAATTCTGGAGGTCCTGGAAAAATCCAATTTAACATCCTATTAATGAAATCTGAAGAACAGAGACTCCAGTTGGCTCCCAGCAGCTGATGTCTGATTCACATCCAGAGGCAGTGCCTGGGGGACCTTTGGAAATATGTGGAATTATTTTGTGATTGTCACAGTGACTTGGGCAAGAGTTACTTTGGGAGACTGTTCTAGAACTTTTTGACTTCATCTTCGACTGACCTCCCCATCCCTCCTGACACTCCAGCCCTCCAACCTGAAGCTTGTTCCCACCTCAGGGCCTTTGTCCTGGCCATTCCCCTCTCCCAGGAACACTGTTCCCTCAGATATGGGCATGACTCCCTTACTTCAGTCATGTCTCTGAACAAATGTTTTCTTTTCAGAGAGTGCTCTCTGACCACCTTGTGTAAAACCTTACCATCACTCTATCCATTCCCATTTTTTTCTTCAAAACATCACAACCAGCCATTGTATCACACATAATTTTTTTTTAAATGTTTTATTCTTTTCTTACAATATCAACTCCAGCAGAGCAGGATTTTTGTTCTTTTTTTCCCCCATGGCTATAGCTGTAGGTCCTAGAATAGTACCTGAAACATGGAAGGTGCTCAATAAATATCAATACATATTTTTGAATGAATGAATGAGCAAGTGGACACATTTTCCCATTAGCCAAAGCTCCTACCAGACTTTGAGATCCCTGAGGGCAGGATCTGCATGTGTCATTCTGTATCCTCTGCACTCTATATTTGGTAGAAGCAAGTATTCAGAAAATGCATGTGAAATAAAGAAAAAAAATACATGTGACAAAAACTAGATCAGTGGCTGCCTGGGGCTGGGGATGGGAAGCGACTGCAAGTGGGCACAAGAGGTCTTTTCAGGGTGATGGAAATGTTCTAAAATTAAATTGTGGTGATGACTGTACAACTCTGTAAAATCACCCCAAATCGTTAAAGCACTTAAAACGTGTGAATTTTATGATATGTAGATTAGACCTCAATAAAACCATTAAAGCAAAATATGAGTTGAGGGAATAAATGAATGCTCCCCAGGAGGTGCCCGGCCCGGGACACAGTAATCACTGAAACAACAACCCTTGTCCCTGCCCTCACAGTGACAGCCCAGCCCAGGGGGTGGGGAAGAATGGGGGAAACAGAGACGAAGGGGTCAGGGCCGCAATAGGGGAAGTATAGTTGGACCGCAGGAGCCCACTGCAGGCTGCCGATTCAGACGGGAGGAGTCAGAGAGCACCTCCTGGAGGCTCGAACGGCTGAGCCAGAGCCTGACAGATAATATTGCTCAGGACTACGGCTCTAATTTAAAAAAACAAACAAGACAAAACAAAACAAAAACCACTTTTTCTGCCTTAGCCATGGGTCTGGCGGGGCTCTCATTCAGAGCCAAGAATACGGCCCCTCCGAGGTGCAGAGGACAGGTCCACAAGGGGGTGCTGTTCTACCGCGCTTGTGCAGTATCTCCATTGACCCAAGCGGCCTGGCAAGAGCCCGAGGGTTGGAGGGCGTGTAGAGGCCAGGGGTTATTTGTGCGGAGAAGGTTTCCGCAGAGACCACTGCAACAGCAGCGGCCTGTAGCCCTGCGGCGGGCGGAGGGTACTGCTGAACGCCGGCGCGGTGGGGCGAATCTCTGGGAGACTACCACCTCGAGGGGCGGGGACCCATAAGGGGGTGGAGCCTCCCAAAGAGCACGGGGAAGGGGGTCCTGCGTGGGCTATTGCGAGGAGTGCTTCGCTGCTGTGGGGCTGGGCGAGGCTTTCCAAACATAACTGGAAAGGGGGCGCTGAACCAACGTGACCTCGATGAGGGCGGGATGGGGTGGCATCCGTAGGACGAGGTCACTCGGTAAGGCAAGGGCGTTAACTCGGTGTCCCTGGGTCTGTTCTGAGGCAGCCCAAGCCTGGGGGAGGTGGAGGGTGGGAGGTTAACCCCAGATCTATGGTCTCTGTGAAGGGAGAAGCACCAGGAACAGCGAGTCTCAATCAGGCGGGCGTGGGAGGGAAGATGGGGAAACTGGCTCAGAGGAGCCAGTGGGAGGTCCTGGCGAGATAATCCGTCTGGAGCTCCGCGGGACCAGAACATCTGCAGCTATGGGGTTATTGGGTGTGCGGCCGGGGGCGGGAGGGGGAGGTTGTCTGAAAAAGACTGCTCTGGGCACAGGGAAGAATGGTTTTGTGTAAAGATCAGCGTCTGGCAGGGAAGTGGGGCTTGACTCTGTCCCTGATTTGCTGTGCGCTGCATGGCCCCAGTTTCCCCATCAGTCCAACAGCTGGAATCATCTCTGTCTAAGTCCTGGGTCCTTTCTGCCCTTCTCACTCATCAGCAGTTTTCAGAGGTGAGTTGTGGAGATTTGCCTTTTCCGCAACCTGGCCCTGTGCTGGGACACCTATGTGGCTGAAACAGCCCCACATCCACCCTTCACACACAGTCCAGCGGGGCACCAGATAGTGACAGCCCAGGATGGGTCAGGCCTGGGATGGGGGCAACAGAGGTAGAGGGGTCAGGGCCAGGACAGGGGAAGCACAGGGCACTATAGGATCCGCGTGGGGAGCGGGTGTGTGTGTGTGTGGGGGGGTGCCTGCTTCGGCCTGAAGGGTCAAAGTCTATCTAAACTTTGAAAGTATTAGATGGGGGGGCAGGGCCTTGGAAGAGGGTCCACTTCTAAGAAGAGGAGATAACAAAGGTGCGTCAGGAAAGGTGTTCTAGGCAGAGGGAATGGCATCTGCAAAGGCTTGGAGATGAGAAAGTGTGGCTCATTTTCAGCAGAGTCCTTGACTCCCTCCCTGGGGAGCCACTTTGGTGCTCTGTCACATGTCCCCTAGTCCAGGATCTACAGCTGAGTGATAGGCTGTAAACTCTTGACGGTGGACACTAACTAGGCTTGTATTCTCACAGCCTGGTGGTTTAATGACTGATCTTGAGGTTGGTGTGAATCCCAGCACCTCCACTGATCAAGTATGTGACCTTGGTCAAGTGACCCAACTTTCCCATTCATCAAATGGGGATATATTACTGGGTTTCACCAAATCAATCACCTCATTTTAAAGAGCTATAAAGAATTAAACATATATATATATTTTAAAATATATATCTAGTAGATTGTATCAAGGGACCCAAGAAACAAAAGACTTAAAAACAACATGCTGCCACATCGGATGACACTTTGGCCTAAGTTACAGAAAACACAACTGACGACACAAGAATTTGCCAACTCAAAGATATACTATTCCAAACCTCATTATTTGAAATTTTAATACTGAACTTATTAGCAGCAGATTAGAATTTTTTTTAATTCTTTGGTTCAAAATCTGTAAGAATCAGAAATGGGGTGATTAATTTAGGGTACCCTTTACTACTCACCTCTCCAGTGTTGGGTCAGCTGTACCTGCTATGTTCTGGCTCAGAGGTCATTACACAGGGAGACCCTCCTGTTTTAGGGGATGACTCAGGAGGAAAGGCTGTGTGACCACACCATCCCCCCGGAAACACACCCCGCTTTCCCGAGGGGCACCATTATATTCTTCCTTTATTGGCTGTCCTTGTATAATACAAATCTGCAAGTTTAGATACAAAAAAATCTGGAAATAAAAGATAGAAAAGTACCCGCCAGGCACCCCTCCGCTTTCCTCTGGACCCCTCCCCAGCGGGCAACGAAGTGAGGTAACTGAGCAACTCCTTCCTCTTCCCTCTACCCCACTCCTGGGCCCCCAACTTGGCCCCTGTCCCCATGAGACCTTGGCCAGAGGAAGATGTGGGCCCGCAAGTGGGGGGAGGGGTGATAAGGGTAAGCACAGCATTGGCAGTGAACGCAGTGGGTGGGCAGAGGGAAGCCCTTTGCTTGTGCTGTGTATGGGGGAGGGGAAACCAGACTTGGGGTGGGCCCCTGTGTGGGGCCCAGTAGCGCCTCCAAGTGAGCATTCCTTCCCCATCCCACCCAACACTGGAAAGTAGAAGGTCAACAACAGAAACTGGGAAATGTAGCGTGAACCGAGGGCACTCAGTGGGACTGTGGCCATCCCCGTGTCTGGGGTGGGGGCAAAGGGCCATTGCCAGCCTAAGTCTGGCAGTGAAATGGGTCCCCTTAGTCAGGCTGGGTCGGTCCCTGAATTCCATCCTGTCGCAACCTGGGCATCACAATATCGGTTCTGTAGTGCTTGTGGGAGTGGTCGAGAGAAAGGATTAGAGGGGGTGTTGAGGGGCACAGCCCCAGGGAGCAGGATGAGGGGAAAGGTTGGGCCTCCACTCCCAGACGTGGGGCACCTGGAGATAACGGGGTGGGCAGGGCAGCTCCAGCTACAGTTCAATCTCAAAGGTCTTCTGCAAGTCGCCCGAGAAGGGGTTGGAAGGCTTCTCTACAGTGGGTTTGCCTTCTAACGCTGCCCACTGGGCCTCAAAGGGGTCCAACTCAGAGGCCGGGGCAGGTGCTGGCTCTGGGGGCCAGGGGGCCCCATTAGGACGTGGGCGGGCCTGGCCCCCAGGGGCACTGGGCATGGCAGGGGGTGGGAAGGCTCCAGCTTTCCCAAGTAGGGTGGCGGGCTGGGGCTGGAGCTGGGCAGCTGAGCAGAAGGCATTGGCCACCATCTGTGAGGGTGTGATGCCCACCACAGGCACGCGGGGCATGGGTGGGTAGCCCAAGCCTGGGTAGGTGGGCACAAAAGGGGGCTGCATGTGTGGGGGTGGCAGGAACACAGCCACCTGGGCAGGTGCAGCATCAAAGGGCCCCATGGGGGCAGGGAAGGGCTGCAGGGCAGGGGGCACGGGGGGCACGGGGGGTACTGAGGCCGCTTGCTGCTGCTGCTGCTGTGCTTTGGCCACCTGGGACACCTCCTCTAGCCACCTCTCGGCCTCCGAAGGGGTCCGCTTGTGCCCAGGCTGGAAGGCAGCTGCAGGGGCCACGGAGGGCTCACCCCAGGCAGAAGTCCCTGGAGAGAGGAGAGGGGCAGGTGAAGGCATGGGCTGGACTGGAAAGAACCCCAGGCTGGGATCAGACTCCGGAGCCAGGCTGCCCCCGCCTTGAGTCCAGCTCCATTCTTCACTAGCTGAGCTGACTCTGGGCAAGTGGCTTAACCATCCTGGACCACATGATGTTTCCTCAGTGCTAAGAAAACACAATTCCAATACAGTTCTGAGATTCTAAGGGCCCAAGATGGGAAAGTATAGGCAGGACTGACAATCACCCAGGCTGGCTTCCCTGTTATTGCATGTTTTTAATATAGCCCCTGGTTCTAATATTTTGAGAATGAATTGTTTCAGGAGGCTAAGATTCTAAGGCTCCATGGATCTCTCTGAGACTGTACTACGCTAACATAATGAATGAGGTTCAACGGTTTTAAATTTGTGTTTTCTAAGATTCTAGAGTTTTAAGTTTACATTGTTTGCCGTTCTAAGGTGCTCCTACGGGTGCTAGGATCAGCCCATGGCCCTAAGGTGACTCCGTGGCATGGTTTCTCAGGAAGCCCTCTTCTAAAGCTGTGAGATTCCAAGGTTTCATGGTTCCAAATCTGTTAGGTTCTATGATTCTGTGATTCTAAGGCTGTAGGTTTCTAAATTTTATTACTCTAAGACAGGAAGGTTTAAAATTGATCCCATGGGTCTAAGGTGATCCCATGGCTCTGAGATGACCCCATAACTCTAAGATGACCCGTGGTTCTAAGCCTGTGGGATTCCAGGTTCCTGGAGTTTCTGAGGTAACCCTGAATGGGGCAGGGAAATGCAGGAGGGGCACTGCAGGGTGTCCGCCCAGGAATAGGGCTGCACTTACCTGTTGACATGGGCGGTGGTGGCCCTGGTGCTGGCGCTCCAGCACTGGCGAAAGATGAGCTGATCTGTGTGCACAGAGCGTTGATGCCGTCGCTGTCACTGGCACCAGGGGGCTCCATTTCAGGCACTGGGAAGTTAGGAAGGATGGAGGTCAGTGAACAGGCCCTGCTCTTGACCCTTATGCCCTCAGGTGGCCCTCTCACAAGTGTGTGGTTCGGCGGGTCCACTCTGCACTAATGGCCATGGCCACAAAAATGAAAACTCTGTGCATATATGTGACATCTGAGTGGTACAAGTAGTGTGTGACATTAGTGTGGAAGAAGGGCTATTTCATGACATGACCGCTGCCAGACCCACAAGCTAGAACACCGGCAGAAGAGATTGCTTCCCGTAATCCCCTCAGAGATTGTCTGGTTGACCCCCAATGCCTCAAGAGTGCTGGGTCCTGGAACAGGCCTTTGCCCTGTCCTGGACAAGCATGTAAGTCACTTTCCTCTTATCTGGGGCGGGTCACACTCCAGTACCCCATCCATCCTGCTATGTCCTATACAACCCTCTAGTGCCTCCCACATGGCACAAGGATATCCACCTCGTCTTGCTGCAGCCCAAGATGTGCCCGTAAGTTCCCTTAACGAACTCTTGATGTAATGATAGAGTTGTCAGACTCTTTCTTTGGTCTCTCAGCCCCAGGAAATTTCCCCCCAAATTGGATAGCTGATAAGTCACAGGACTCCCAAGTCAAAGAGGACCTCAAGGAGGACCTGTGTGTAGCCACACACCAGAAAAAATACTTGAAATGTTTAACATCTATTAATTTAAAAATATGTTCAACCACATGTATGGCAAGAGCATCGACCAGTCAGAATGGATGTTGGCCACACTGTAGTTCACTGGCTGGAGATCATTTGTCCTGCTTTGGGTGGTGAAGTGGGGCCCTGTCCACCCCACCCAGACTGGCCTACAACATACAACATGAGGGCAGAGATGCACCTGTGCCAGGAAGATAGGAGACACTGAGCAGGTGTGGTGGCCTCATGAGCCCTTGGGATGAACAAAGGTTCTATCTGAATAAACAACAGAGGACCACTAAGGGTGGTGTGTGACAAGTGCCTGTGATACCTCAGCAAGTGGCTATCTCCAAGGGAGTGGGCATGACGTTCCAATGAGCAGGTGGGAGGGTAAGTGGTTTCCACATCAATTCTGTGATGACTGTGTGTGTTAATCCAAGTGGGTGTGCAGCTGCTGAGGGTGTGGCATCTGAGTGTAACTGAAATCCAGGTGTGTGGTATCCTGACTGTGATTCCCAAGTGTAAGCCAATCCACCTGTGTGATGTATGAGTGTCCTTGCAAGCAGGTATGAATATGCATGTGTGACTTCCAAGTTTGCGTGAATCCGAGTGTGTGGTTTCTGAGTGTGTGTAAATCTGGGTGTGTGATTTCTGGATCTGGATATGTGCTTTCTAAGTGTATGTAATTATAACATCTAACTGTGCAACTTCCAAGTGTGTGTGATTCTGGAGTGCATGTGACTAAGTGTGTGACTACGTAAGGAGTGTATGTGACACCTGTGTGAGTCAGTGAAATTTTGTGTGGCAAGTGACATCCAAGCAAGTGCGCAATTGGCTGTAGGAGCGTGAGGCTTCCAAATAAAGCCTGGGGAGCCTGCCACCTCTCAGGGAGCATGTGTGACAGCCTTTAGGGTGTGCTTCATGTCAGGCTGCAAGAGGACAGCAAATCTGAGGGTGTGTGATGGCCAAGTGATACTGCAGGGCATGGAGTGAGTGTGCGTCATTCTCAACAAGCATTGGCATCTGCTCAACAGTCACCTTCTGGAGTAGCCCAGCCTCCTGGATATAGATCAACACTTCCCACACCAGTCCCAGAGGCCAGGATGGGTAGGTAGGTGTCTCAGATTTGGCGTATGGAGGCATGAGAGCGGGCCAGACCGCATGACTTCACTGACAACTGGGAGGACAGGCAGTCCTCCTGCCTGCCTCCCTCGGGAAAAATATGGTACCATGCTATCTCTCTTCTCCCTTTCTCTTTGCAGAATTTGCTGTAGATCATGACATATGCCACCTCTCTCCTTCCCTTGGCCCATAGCAGACATTAGTAACCAAACACGATGATGCTTTATTTACCACTAAACTCTTTGCTCACCTCACCCCTCCTCACCTGGCTAGACCTCATGGCTCTACTGGCCAAATGCTGGAAGTGAGGGCTGGTCCTTGTAACTCCATCTTCCATCCAAGCAAAACAGGGCATTCATATTGCCTCTCTCCTAGCACCACCCATGAAGACATTGCTAAGCAATGATGATGCACCACCTCTTTCCTCTTTATTGTCCCTGGAAGACACGGCTAATCAATGATGGTGGGTGTTGCCTCCACCCAAGCCTTTGCCCACAAGTGACGTCATGAATCCATCACTATGATCCCTGACCCCATAATCCCCATGCTCACTTATGCCCTCCACCTCAAGTTTCCTCTGGCCAAATTCTGGGAGTCTCTGCTTGGGCAAAAATATAACACTCCTGCTGTTCTTCTTCCATCGCCTATGGCCAACTTTGCTAATTAATCACGTGGCGTGCTACTTGCTCCTTTTTCTTGCTCATGGCAGACACTGTAAGGAGATCGCGATGTAAGCCATCACTCTATTCTCCTTGCCCTGGGAAGACACTGCTAATCCATCACAATCCTCCTTTCATCTCAGCCTGAGGACTTCCTGTATCCTTCACCTGGCCAGATTGTATCACTCCACTGGCCAAATGCTTGAAGGGAGCACAAGCCTTGGTGCCTCAGTCTCCTCCTGAGCAAAATCACAGCATCTGTGCAGCTGCCCTCCTCCCCTTGTCCATGAATTTGCTGACTGATCAAGATTTGTGCCACCATTCTTCTCTCCCTTGTCCATAGCAGACATTGCTAATCGATCACTCTTGCCTGTGGCAGACACGGCTAATTGATCATGATGTGTTCCACCTCTCTTACCTTTGGCCATGGCAGACAGTGCTAATCAATCATGGTGCCTACCACCTCTTCTCTGTCTCTTGCGTACACAGACAGGGGTACTGATACGGATGTCCCCGCCGACTGAGCCCAGGGCTTACCTGTGCCCTTCACCTGGAAGTCAGTGCGGCGCTGCAGCGTGGATGGCAGCTCGTTTAGCCGTAGGCTCAGCTGCCGTTTGAAAGGCGAGTTCTTCTGGCTGAGTGCCGGGAACCCACGGAAGGAGCCCTGGCGAACCAGCTGCTCCAGGGGGGCATGGCGCCGAGGGATAGCAGCTGCAGTGGTGCCTGCAGCCACAGGGGTGCCTGCCTCACCCTTCTCACCAGGGGATGTGGTGGCTGGTGTTGGGGACACGTGCCCAGGCTGGGCAGGGCCGGGAGCTGCAGTGGGGGCAGCTGCTGCCTCTGCTGGAGACATGAGGGAGACAGGTGGTTAGACACCTTATCTTGGCATTCAAGGCCTCTCCCCCTGGTCCCCTTGATCATTCCTCAAGGCTGGCTTCCGTACACAATGTGTCCTGCCCTCGAGACAGGCTGGACAGGGCCCCAAAATGTCCCTCATCCTCACCCAAGACCACTTTACCCAGGAGGCTCTTTGGGAATTGTCCCCCAACCTGACCTTCTGTGTTTCTAGCTTTCTGCCCCCAATCTGTCTTCCTCTGCTGCTCCCGCTGTTTTTCCCTCTGAGACCTTCTGTCTCATTTTCTAATTAATTTAATGGACACTTATTTGGTGCATGACAAACGTATCAGGCTTTGTTCCAAGTGCTTTGAAATTATTAACTCATTCAATCCTTACAACCACCCAACTGTCAATACTACCAGTATCTCCATTTTACAGATGTGGAAACTGAGGCCCAGCAATGGTGAGTGACTTGCCCAAGCCACAGCGCTAGTAAGAGGCAGGCTGACTCCGGAGTCAATGGTCTAAACAATTGCCCTAACCTATCTCTCCCTCTGGCCTGGTCTCTCCACATCATGCTGTCTTCCTCTGTCATTCTGTCAGTTCTCGCTACTTCTCTACCTCCTACCGTTCTTCAGATCTCAAGTACTTCCTCCTTTCACCCAGTTGCTACCCATCCTTCTAGACCCAGCTTGGTACGCTTCTTCTGGGGAGCTTTCCAGATCTTTCCAGACCCTCAGCCTGGGCTCCCTCCACTCTGGGACTGTCCTTTGTCCTCTGGGGGACACCTGCTCTCCCCACTAAGCACACAGCATGCTCTTCAAGGGCAGGATCCTCTCACCCCTGCCAATACACAAACACACATCCATCCTCCAATCAGGGCCTCACCCAAGCTGCAGCCTGAATGCTGGTGAGGTTAAACTCAGGCCCAGAGAGGGCAGGAAGGTCACCCAGCATTTCATCTCTCATCTTCCAGATGGTGAGGCTCTTACCCAGGTCTGGCCCAGAGCTGTGGAAACAGCCTGGGACAGGCTGGAACCAGGAAATCACCTCTGCCCCCACCTCACTGTGTGACTTCAGGAAATCCCCTCCCCTCTCTGGGCTCCAGTTTCCCGACTATAAACCTGGGATAAACATCCCTCTGCTGCCTCCGGGGCCTCCTTAGAGGGTCAGTTGAGGCAGTGAATGTTTCATGCTTTGGAATCCAACAAAAGCTTAGTAAACAACTTTGTGGAAAGCACACTCCTCCACTGCTAAATTGGGAAGAGCTTTTTGTGCAAGTGCAGTGCCTTGAGACTGAATCAGTGTACCATCGGCAAAACACTGATATGTTTGGCAAATCGTAACATACTTCATAAACTCTCACTTTGCTGTGCAAGCTGTAAAGTGCTTTGTACAGTGCAAAGTACCTGGAAACTGTAATATCCTTTGGAAACAGCAAAACCCTTTGCATACTCTAAAGCATATGACAACAGTCTTTGTAAATTCTAATCTCCTATATAAACGGTAAAGAAATATTTATAAACTGAAGGGCTGTATACTCAGTATGTTCTTTATAAAGAATAAAACATCATATACTCTACAAGACTCTCTGTTAACTTCACTTTGTAATCTGTTTTGCCGATGATAAAATTCTTTGCAGATGCTAATAGATGATGTAAACAGTAAAATACTCTGTAAGCTGTGAAGAGAGCTGTGTAGATTTGTAAAGGGGTCTGTAAATGGTTATGTAATTTACGAATAAAAACATACTTCATAAACTCTAATATTCTAGTAAGCAATAAAACTTCTGGTTCCCTAACTTTTTAGTTAGAAATATTTTAACATTTCGACAGAAAAGATGTAATAATGGAGCACTGAGCACGCAGGTTCTCTTAATCTATGGTCCCCAGTGTTAACATGTTACCAGATTTGCTCCTTCCCTCCTTCCATAATTTTTTGTTCCGTGCCATTTAAGAGAAAGTTGCAGACAGCTCAACCCCAAAACCTTCAGCATGTACCTCCTAAGAACAATGACAGTCTCCTAGAGGCACAGTACAATTTCTCACTTGGGAAACTTAACATGGGTATAATACCATTAGCCAATCTACCGTCCATATTCCAGTTTCCCCCAATGTCCCAATCAAGTCCTTTATAGATGTTCTTTTATATATGTATACAATACAGGATCCAATTCAGGACCACACATTGCATTTATTAATATTTGTGAAGTCTCTTTAGTCTCCTGTAATCTGGAACAGTTCCCAATGGTAAATGCTTTGTCAATTCTAAGCTGTGTTTTCCAAATATTTAAAAACTAGGGCTGGCCGAGTGGCGCGATGGTTGGGAACTCGCTTGGGATGCCAGAGGGCCCCGGTTTGGATCCCACATATGAGGGCCAGTGACACTGCCCTCCACAGCTAAGATGCTGAACAACAGCTCAACCTGGAGCTGGGCTGCCACGAGTCGCCGGCGACGGCGTGGGCTGCAGTCTCTGTGGCAGTGGATTGCCATGGGCTACCGTGTGTGGCCAGCAGCCAGCGTGAGCGGCCAGCAGCCGCAGTGAGCGGCCGTCCAGAAGCCGGCGACTGATCTGCCTCGCCAGAGAAGAGCGCAATGATGGTGCCAACTTGGGCCAGTGAAGCAACATCCTCCACAACTAGATTGAAGAACAAAACAACAGCAACTTGTCTGTTCCCCTTTCCCCAATTCCCCAGCACTGTTCCCATCCCCCCAATTCCCCAATAAAAATCTTTAAAAAAAATAAAAATAAAAAATAAAAAATAAAAACTAGAATCCACAGGAAAAAAATTAAATTACATTGTGACTTGGCACATAACACACTTTTATATATATATATATATATATATATTTTTTTAAGTTTACAGCAAATGATAGTTTTATTAGAGCAAAAAGTAACAGCTCTCAAAACGAGCGGGGGTCCCTACTGGGGTGCCACGCTTATATTTTAAAAACCACTGTTTGAGAACTTACAAAGTATTTGCCATTCACCTAGAATGTTAGAGTTTATCAGGCATTTTTCAAACTTTCTTGATGGCAATGCTGAGAAAGAAATGCCTTTTACACAGTAACCTGACCCACATACACACATACAAAATGTACACATGCATGCAAATATATACACTGACATAAAAGTATCACTAAACTATATTTACCCTTACTTTACATTATACTTATCCATTACTCTGATATTTTCTATTCTTTTCTATTTCATTTTTTCAAATGCTACCCACAGTCCAGCAATCTGACTTCACAACCCTTGAACAGGTCTTGATACACAGATTGGAAAGTCTGGGAACCTCCCTGAGTTGGCAGGTAATAAAGCACTTTGTGAGCTTTGCCGGGATTTGTGGCCTACAGAATATTGCCCATAGAACTCCTTACATTGAAGTGAGCTTTATAAACTGTAACCAAACTTGCGGTTGGTGCTCTGCTTTATAAACTGTAGAGTCCCTGTACCTCTGCAGCTCTCCCTGCAAACTGGACCCTTGGCCCCACCAGGGCCCACTCTATGCCCAACCCTGCCTCTGGGCAGTACCCACCTTTCTTTTTGTCCGCAGCCTCTCGCTCAGCAGGCCGCCCACCCCCAGACAGGCGGAAGGAGCCCTCGCGGGCAAAGCTTGTGCGGCTGGCATCGAAGGCAGCTGTGACCCCGCATTCCTTCTCCCGTCGCTGCTTCCGCTCCAGGCAGGCTGCAAAAGCACAGCCCACGGCGTGGCTCAGCCTCTCACCCTGTGGGAAGAAGTTTGGGGGTGGGGTGGGGTTAGAGACACTGTGTTGTGCAGACTGGCCGCCAGGAGCCCTGGGTTCCAGCAGCTAGGTGCTGGGTGACCCTGGATGAGTCCCTTCATCTCTCTGGGCCCCAGAAACAAGAGTGCAATACTATGGAGATTCCTCAAAAAATTAAAAATAGAGTTGTCAAACGACTCAGCAATTCTACTCCTGGGTATTTATCAGAAGAAAATAAAACCACTAATTCGAAAAGACATATGGATCTCTATATTCATTGCAACTTTACTAGTAACAACCAAGATAAGGAAACAACCTAGGTATCCATTAATAGATGGATAAAGAAGGTATGGTGTGTGTGTGTGTGTGTGTGTGTGTGTGTGAAGAAATATATATCTTGCCCAAATGGCAAGATTTCATTCTTCTTATGGCTGAGTAATATTCCATATATATTCCATTTGGGAAAACAGAGATGGACCTAGAGGGAATTATGCTAAGAGAAAAAAGGCAGACAGCGAAAGAAAAATACCATATGATTTCCCTTATATGTGGAATCCAAAGAAACAAACAAACAAAACAGAAACAGGCCCACAGCTATAGAGAACAAGATGATGGTTGCCAAAGGGGAGTGGGTGGGAGGATGGGAAAAGAAAAAGAAAAAAAAAAGTGCAATGCTGGATGCCTCCATTTATATGAAGTTCTAGAATAGGCAAAACTAATCTAGGATGAAAAAAGGCAGAATAGTGGCTATTTCTTAGGGGGAGGTTGGGACTGACTGGGAAGGGATGGATGGGGGGGTGGTGGCCATGTTCTAGAGTTTGACGGGGGTTTGGCTTGTACAGGTGTAAGCAGTTGTCAAACTCAACAAAAGTAGAACTAAGGTTTGTGGACAGCATGCGTTTTTTTTCCAAAAGAAAAAGAGCTGGAAAAAATATGAATTCTACTTAATGGTATGCACGCTGAAGTGTCTGCGGGAAGTATTCTGGTGAAAACCACTTCACCTCTCAGTGCATAAGCCTCCTCATCTGTAAAATGAAGGCCCTGACAGCACCTACCTCACAGGGTTATTGCCAGTATTAGATGAACTAATGCATGCAAAGCATGTAGCACAAAGCCAGGTACAGGGAAACCACACATGTGCCAGCATAAATCTGTCCATCCCTGAGCTGAGCTCTGACTTGCATTCCTTTTACGGACTCCTCACAACAATGCCAGGAGGTGGACACTCCGATGAACCCATTTTACAGATATAGAAACAGATTCAGTCCACACACCTATCACAAGTGGCAGAGTTGGGATTCTCATGAGATCTGTCAGACTTGTTTCCTAACCAAGATGCTCAGTCATATCTTAAACTTGGGGACAAAAATCCTCAACAAAATACTAACAAACTGAACCCAGTAGCATATTAAAAAGATTATGCAGCATGATCAAGTGAGATTGATCCCAGGAATGCAAGGTTGGTTCAACATATGAAAATCAATCAATGTAATACACATAATTAGAATGAAAGAAGAAAAAAAACATGATCATCTTGATTGATGCAGAAAAAGCATTTGACAAAATTCAACACCCTTTCACGATTAAAAAACAACAACAAAAAAAACACTCAACAAACTTGGAATAGATGGGAACTTCCTCAACCTGATACAGGACATTTATGAAAAAGTCATAGCCAACATCATACTAAATGGTGAAAGAAAAGCTTTCCCCTAAGATCTGGAATAAGAGGCCGGCCGAGTGGCTCATTGGTTAAGAGTTGGCTTGGGATGGCAGCTCTGAGCAGCAGGGCCCCAGTTCGGATCCCACATGAGGGCCAGTGACACTGTGCCCTCTACAACTAAAATGGTGAACAACAGCTCGACCCGGAGCTGGGCTGCCGTGAATTGCTGGCGACGGCGTAGGCTGCAGCAGGGCTGCATTGGGCTGCTGTAAGCTACCGTGGGTGGCTGGCAGCCAGTGTGAGCGGCTGGTGGTGTGAGCTGCCATGAGCCACCGTGAGCGGCCATTCAAAGGCCGGCAACCAATCTGCCTCAGCCGGGAAGAGCACAATAATCACAATACCAACATGGGCCAGTGAAGCGACGTCCTCTACAACTAGACTGAAGAACATAAGGACAGCAACTTGTCTGTTCCCCTTCCCTGATTCCCCCCAATGCTGTTCCCTCCCCTAATTCCCCCAATAAAAAAAAGTAAAAAAAAAAAAGAAAAATAAATAAACCAGTACTAAAAAAAAAAAAAAAGATCTGGAATAAGACAAGGACGCCCATTTTCATTACTCCTATTCAACACTACACTGGAAGTTCTAACCAGAATAATTAGATAAGAAAAAGAAATAAAAGGCATCCAAATTGGAAAGGGAAAAGTAAAATTATCTCTATTTGCAGATGACATGATCTTATATGTAGAAAGTCCTAAAGAATCCACAAACTATTAGAGTTAATAAATGAATTTGGCAAAGTTGCAGGATACAAGATCAACAAAAATCAGTTACATCTAATATACACTAGCAGTTAACAATCCAAAAATGAAATTAAGACAATTCTATTTACAATAGCATCTAAAAGAACAAAATGGTTAGGAATAAATTCCAAGGAAACGAAAGACATATACACTGAAAACGACAAAACATTGCTGAAAGAAATTAAAGAAGACCTAAACAAATGGAAATACTCCGTGTTCAGGGATTGGAAGACTTAATCTTGTTAAGATGGCAATATTTCCCAAAGTGATCTACAGATTTAATGTAACCCCTATCAAAATCCCAATGGGGGCCGGCCAAGTGGCGTATTGGTTAGGAGCTGGCTTGGGATGCCAGAGGGCGCCGGTTCGGATCCCACATATGAGGGCCAGTGACACTGCTAAGATGCTGAATGGCGGCTCGACCTGGAGCTGGGCTGGCATGGTCGCCAGCGACGGCGTAGGCTGCAGCCTCTGCTGCAGTGGGCTGCCATGGGCTACTGTGTGTAGCCAGCAGCCAGCGTGAGCGGCCAGCAGCCGCTGATGTGCCTCGCCTGGGAAGAGCGCAATGATGGTGCCAACTTGGGCCAGTGAAGCAACGTCCTCCACAACTAGACTGAAGAACAAAAAGGACAGCAACTTGTCTGTTCCCCTTCCCCCAATTCTCCAGCACTGTTCCCATCCCCCAATTCCCCAATAAAAATCTTAAAAAAAAAAAAAAAAGAAAAAGAAAAATCCCAATGGACTCTTAGAGAAATGGAAAAGCTGATCCTAAAATTCATATGGAATTTCCAGGGACCCAGAATATCCAAAACAATTTTGAGAAAGAACAAAATAGAAGTAACACTTTTCATTTTAAAAACTTATTTCAAAGCTTCAGTAATCAAAACAGTGTAATACTGGCATAAGGACATTCACACCAATGAAATAAAACTGATATCCTAGATATATACCCACACATCTATGGTCAGTTGATTTTCAATATGGATTCCAAGACTATACGACTGGAGAAAGAAGTCTCTCTGACAGATGGGGCTGGGACAACTGGATAACCATCATTTGCAGGTAGGGATGTCCATGTGACTACATTCTGACCAATGGGATGTACATAATTAGAAATGATACACAATTCTGGAAAAGGAAAGGGTGTGCCCCTCTTCACACCTTCCTCCTTTCTGTGGTTGGAATGAAGATGTGAAGGCTGGAGCATGTGCATTCATCTTGGATCACAGAGAGTGGAAGTCATACTTCAGCATAACAACAGGATAAAAGGAGCCATAGCCCCTGATGAGTGGAGAGGAGCCACACCACTGCTCTACTGCCTGCCTTGTCTTTCACATGAAACTCAAACTTCTACCTCACTGAAATCACTGGTTTCTATCACAAACAAGCCTCAGAATCCTAACTGTTAGAATGCTTCTGAGAAGACGGTCCATTTATCACTTTTATCCAATTCTCAGAGGGGACCTTGACACCACCCCCACCCCCAAGTATGAAAAAACACAGACAAAATGAACTGAGGCTGAAGGAAGAGTGAGGGGTATTGTTTGAGAAGGGCCTAAGAGAGCCTGCTGGGGACAGGAAACTTGACCTGGGTGGGGTTTATTCATAAGCAAAAATTCCTGGAGCTGGACATGGATCCTCAATGAGAAAAGTTAGAGAAACATGAAGAACTATTGATAATAAGGAGGAGGATGAAATGTTTTCCTGAACGCTTCCTATGTGCCAGGCATTGTTCTAAGTCCTCTGTACGAACCCACTCAAGTCCACAAGAATCCTGTTAGGAGCTGTGAGTACAGCCCCTTTTCCAGATGAGGACACCAGGCCTGGAGAGGAGAAGTGAGTGGCTTACTCGACTCCACTCAGCTGGCCCGGGGTGGGGCTGGAATGCCAGGGAATGGGAGAGAAGAGTCAGCTGGCTTTGGGCTTTGGCGATACTCACAGAGTCCTTGAGTGCCAGGAAACAGTGGCAGATCCAGCGGCGAGTAGTCCCATCACGGCAGATGTAGGAGAAAGCCTTGTCCAGGTTGCGGTCAGGAGCACAAAAGGAGACCTTTTCGATGGTCTGGTCTACCAGCAGGTCCTGGGAGGGACCGGGAAACCAGGAGAGGAATGTGAACTGCCTTTCATGTATTCATTCAACAGTCTTTTAGTGTCTGCTCTATATTCCATCCTGACTGGGGTAGGCACCCAGCGGTCACTGAAACAGCTGTGAACGCTGCTGGCATAGGGGTCTCAGTTCAGTGCAGGAATTAGGCTCATTACCAGGAGAGAGCCCAGAGTCACAGACAGGATGTAATGAAGGGGACACAGGCAGAGGGGTCATGGTCAGGATCGGGGAGGCACACGGGCCTGCAGAAACCACGAGGAGGTGCCTGATGCAACTTCAGGGGGAGTCAGGCAAAAAACTTCCTGGAGGCAAAAGGCAGGGAACAGTATTTCAGGCTGAGGGGACCGCCTGTGCAAAGGTGTCAATCCTGTTCGGTCATTAACCTAGTTCATCACGTGCTGCCTGCCTCCTCTGGCAGTCTCTGGGCGAGAGACAGGGAATTTAATAGTGAGCAAACAGATACCCAGATCCTGGCCCCATGGTGCTCTTGTCTGGCTGGGTAGACTGACAATAAACATATAACAACTAACATTCGTTGATCTGAACACTTACACTATACCAGGCATAGTTTTAAGCTATTTGCATATACTTTCTCAGATAATGGTAGGTGGTGTCTCATTTTACAGATGATACAATTGAGGCATGTTAGGGTTACATCTTATACCTGGGGTCACCCAGCTGGTAAGTGGGTGAGCTGGGATCCGAGCTGAGGCGGCTGCTCCACAATCTATGTATGCTCTTACCCATTATCTATGCTAGCTCACAAATAACCACAGGACTCAAGTCCTGACTTATGACTGTGAAGTGTGCCAAGATGTTGCAAGAGTATAGGGGATAGTCTAGAAGGTCTCTGAGGAAGGGACATGCTAGAGGTGGGTGGGGAAGCATCCTCTGACCCATTCCAGCAGAGAGAGGACTGTGGCCCACTGGTGCCCACTCCCACCCCCACGGGCCTCCTACCTTGGTCTTGTCATCCACGACTCGGAGCCCATCAGCTGACACCCACAGAACAGACTTCACGGACTTTCGGCCCATCTGGAGTGGAGGGGAGGATAGAGGGCGTGGTCACGGCCTCTTCCCGTCTGACCTTGTCCCTTCCCTGCTCCAGCCACCCACTCACCGCCTTCAGCTTCTTCACAGCATCTTCACACACGTGCATCCCACGGGACTCCTCCACCTCCACGTGGCCCAGGTACTTGGGAGGGAGAGATGGGAGGACGTGAAGTAAGCACAGTAATCAATAATTCCTAGTGTGCTCTGAGCAGCTGCACTGTATCCTGCAGTGTCCTAAGCATATCATACTTATTAACTCATTACTTATTAACTCTGTACCTCATCTCTACAAGGAGGGTTGCCCATTCCCATTCCAGACATACAGATGAGAAAACAGAAGCACAGCGTGTAGCAGTGATTACCATCCTGCCTCTATCCCTGGGCCTTAACCCGTCACTGTTGTCCTTTGGAGTGCCAGCATCTGCATCTCTGCGCCTGAGGACTGGCCCCACGCACGGAATGATGGGAGTTGCGGTACACTTGCCCCAGCCTCCATGGGCGGGTGGCTCTTTTCCCCAGAGTCCCCAGTTGCATTAAGCTCAGTTGCCCACGTCTGCAGTTAGTAACACACCCTTGATTGGCTGCCTTCCCTTCCTCACTCCCACCAGCATTTCCTGCACCTCCTGATGGACCCCTCACACCCAAAGCCTGCTTCTGGGTGAGGGGACCAAGTTAAGATTTGAACCTGAACCCTGCTGTTTCCTTTACCAAAGGCTAGTGTGCAACTGTAAAGGGTCATAGAGGGCAAATGCGACAGAATTTTTGTGACCTTCCAGTGCCCTCTGTAAATTGTGAGCTCCCACAAAATGGGGTGACGTAGGCAGGACATCCTTCAGGTAGCATTTTCCTGGTACAAGAGAATGTGTGTTGGTTTTTAATCTCAACTCTGAAGGACAGGCTCCACAGTTCTTTGAAGATACGATGTCTCTGCCACACAGGACAGGACTTTGCCCAACTCGTCCAGCACCCTGGACCTGCATGCACACAGTGCCCCACCCACTCACCCTGACCGGGAAGCTGCACGTGCCCTTGCGCACTGCGTCCTCATCTGCCTGCCACTGGTGCGGGCGTGATGCCTCCGGCACATAGGCTGGCTTCCGCCGCCGCAGGCTCTGCCGTAACTTGTTCATGGTGCCCGCCCCGTCTGGCGACACAGGACAGGGAGTAGGTCAAGGGCAGGGGTCAGAAGCATGGGGCTCAAGGGGGATGGACACAATGCTCAGGGAGCATGGGGTCAGATAACAAGGGAATAGGGTTACAGGGTCATTGGGTAAGACGACATGACGTTTAGGGAACTTGGATCATCAGCAGTCACTGGACATGGGTAAAGGGGGTAACATAAGGCAGGGAACTGTAAGAGTCAGTGTGGGGGTTCAGAAGACATGGGACGAAGAGGCAGGGAGGTCTGGGATAGGGGTCACAGCTTTTAGGGGTCTGGAGGTTGGGGGTGTTACAATCTAGAAGAATACAGATGCAAAGTAATGGAAAATCAATGCACTGGAGGACATAGGGACTGGAGAGCATAGGAGTCAGAGGTCATGAGATCAGGAGTTTTAGGGGTAGGAGGTCAGGGGGTGAGGTGGTCAGAAGGCACAGGTGTTGGGAGTTGCATGGGTCAGATATGGGGGGTGTGGGGAGCATGGGTCCGATATGGGGGGATTCAGAAGGTCTAGAGCCCAGGCCAGAGGGTGTGGAGTACAGGGGCTTGTCTCTCTGCCTCTAGGATACCGCCCCCCTGACAACTGTGTCTAGTCTGAGGCAGGGGCCCCTGGGGCAGTATGCATCTGTGACCATCAGAGGTAGGGGTGGGCAGCCACTAAGACAGTCTTCATTGACCAGAATACTCTTCACTGACTGATAGCCAAATTGACAGTCCCAGAAGGAGGGTAAGGGACACCTTACCAGGACAGAGCACCAATAGCAGATGGGGACTCTGTGTGTGCCAGCAAGTGTGCAGCTGGTGTGTTCCTGAATGCTATCTGTGAGGGTGTCTAGAGCTGAGCATGCAACTGTTGTTTGCAGGTGTGTCTATTTCTGAAGGCTGTATGGAAGATCGAAGGTCTGAGAATGGTTGTTTATGAGAGTGAGAGTCTGTGTCCAAGAGTGGGGTTGTTGTCTGTGAGTGTAAGTCCCTGAAGGTTGTTGCTGAAGGGTATCTATGTGTGAGACTGGTTGTGAGTGTGCCAGGGAATGCTACTGTGAGGGTGTCTCTCTGAGCAGGAAGCTGTTGTCTTTGAAGCTGTGTGTCTGTGTGAGGGTGTGGCTGTTGTCTTTAATGACTGTTACCTATGATAGTGTGTGTCTGTGAGTTACCTAAGAGACCATACCTATGTCCAAGAGTGCAGCTATTGTTTGTGAGGGTGTGTCTGTGTCAGAGCATGTGGCTGTTGTCATAGAGTTGGGTCCATGAGTGTTGTTCTGAGGGTGTCATCTGTGAGGTTGTGTGAGAACGTGAGGTTGTTGTCTTTGAAGTTGTGTTCATGAGTGTTATTTGTGAGACTGTGACTGTGACGACATGGCTGTTGTCTATGAGTGCTGGTTATTATTTGTAAGACGGTGTGCAGAAGTGTAACTCTTTGTGAGAGCATGGGTCCACAGATGCGGTCTGTGAGGCTGTGTCTGCTTGTGAAAGTGTGGCTGTTGTCTGTAAAAGTGTGGGTCTGTGTGTGTTGTCTGGGAGACTATCTGTGTGCAAGGGTTCATCCACTGAGAGTGTGTATCTTGAGTCGGTATCTGGTTAGTGTCTGTAGTTGCCTGTGTGAGAGTCTGGGTGTTGTCTGGGAATGTGTTTGTTTGTGTGACCCTGCACCCGTAGGTGTGGGGAGGTCGGTGTGTGTCTTAATGTCCCAGTGTGTTTGTGACACAGCTAGATGTGTGTGTCTGTGTACAAGTCAGGCTTGGATGGTCACTGAGTATATAGGGAAGAGTTTTGAGGGTGTACACTCATGAGTGTGATTAAGCCTGTGTGATTGCAGGGACAGTTCCTCTAGTCACTCTAGGCAGGTCCACCCACCCATTCAGCCCTTGCCCTGTCACCAGCTAGTCACTCACCTGGCTCCGTCCTGGAGGTTTCAGGGGGCCCCAGGGCCCCACAGGGGGCTGGAGGCAGACGCTGCTCAGGCCTCCTGGGTCTCCCCTGCCCAAGGGAGAGAGGAAAAGGTGAGAGGTTGGCTTGGGATAGGGCTCAGTCCCCTACTTCACTCCATCTTTGGACAACAGCCAACCCCCCTCCATCTCAGGCTTGGGTAAGAGCCTGGTTGTCATAGCAACTGCTAAGGAGGCAGATGAGCGACCTGGTTGCAAGGGTCCAGAAATGGGTATTTGGGGGAATTTGTTGGGGGATAGCCTGGCCCCAGGAGGCCCTCAGTACCCACGGTGATGGTGTGAGGAAGGAGTGGCCTTGTCCTCTAGACACATATCCAGGGACACATACAAACATAGTCACATGTATGCATGCAACTCACATCTACAGTTGTCCCTAGCATCCAGTCATGGCTTGTGCATTTAGTTACATACAGACTCACCTAAACAGTTACAGCTACTACAAACATCTGGTCACATAGCCATATTCACAGATATACACAGTCTCCACTACAGACATTTGTCCACAAGCATATAGAGTCCCAGCCTGCCTAGATGCTGCCACAACCACTGTCACATCAGCTACTGATATTTGGTCACTTTTATTTTCGAAACCACTTACAAAGAGCTGGGCCCAGGCATACCCACTAGACTGGCACATGTACAGCCACACCCAATGACAGTTATATTTCCTCAGGCAGCAACCCAAGATACTCACGTCACAGACCTACCCATATAGAATCACACCAAGTCACACAGACATAATCAGAGCCACACACACTTGTCACACCTAGCTCCACTGCTGTGTGTTGACATCTGGTCATGAATGCATGAAGACATGCACACATTTGGTCACACACAACCACATCCAGTCACAGCCACATGTATTTAATCATCTACAGGCACACAGCTGCACACGGACACTTAGCCACCTGTATCAGTCACACCAACACACCTTTTTGGTCACAACTGTCACACAGTCACATACTCAGTCGTAGGGGCACATATTTGGTCACAGTATCAGCTAACTTATATGGACAGTCCTCCACTGTATGGACTATATGGACAGACACACAGAGACACTGATGTCTATGGCACATGCATTATAGGGAAACAGGCAGGCACACCCAAGACATGCATACAATCACCCAGAGACAACTATCTCCAAGGATGGCCACACTCAGACACAGCTAGATAGCCGGTTGTTCAGATTCACAGCCATACACATTTCAGAAGTGGTCATAAATGCAAAGTCACACAGCATTAGTGTCCACATTACCCGGCCATCTATCACAGTCATAATACTGTCACCTAGCATCCTATACTCAGCTGTACCATCTCATAGCACCACAGAGAAGCATACAGTCTCTCTTCATGCAAACACACAAGTCACACAGACAGGTCAGTAACCATAAACAATCATACCCCCATGTGTACAAACATATCTCACACACAGAGACATCAGCACACAATTTCCATTTCACACATTACAAGCACACAGTCCGCTATATGCTCAGAAATGCAGTGACCCAGACATAGCATTTATAACTGCGTTTACACAGACAGTTGCTGATGGAGCCATGTACAGTCAGGGGAGAGTCACCCTGTCACCAAACCACACACTCAAACACAAGCAGTCCAGCACGCATGCAGACACACATACCAAACTGTCACACAATTATAGACCCACACTCTCCTAGATCATGACACAGACACAAATACATATAAGTCACCTGGGGTCACAGACAAGCAATTCAAACACAAATATAGAAACCACAGTCATATATACACACTCCCACAAACACACATAGTTAGTTACCTGGTGCCACCACACAGACACACCTATATCTTGAGTCAAACACAATGAAACAACCCATTATTAATGGTAAGCCAGGCTTTTAGACCCCAAGTCAAGTACATAACCCAAATCACACATTCATGACTATTCATGCACAAAATCACTCAGTATCAACACAGAGAGGTAGATGCAGTCATTTATGCAACGCTGGTCACACATATGGACATGGCTATGAACACACGACCACTGTCATACAAACATACAAGTCACAGTGCCATCACACAACCCCAGTCACGTAGGCACAATGTGACTGACTTCATGTACAATAGTCACACACCCAGAGTTGCAGGGACATTGTGTGTCACATAGACCCATGTGTGACATACATATAAAATCAGTCATAGACAACCACAAAACGTTCAGTCATCGGGAGAGTTGCACATGTACAGGGCCATAGACACAACTCCACTTACACACAGTCACAACTTCACCCACATCTTCAGTCAGCCACACGCATGCCCAACAGCCGACTTAACACATACACTGTCACATACCCAGTTATAGTTACCAAGGTACATAAACACAGGGTCACAAAAGATGGAATCAAACACACAACCACACAGTCACAACCATGCACGCACTCAAACACAGACTAAAAAGTACAGGGTTCTGCACAGTGTGCAGCTGTCATACACACATACAGTCACACAAATGCTGGGGTCACACATAGACAGACACTACCAGACACAACCACAAGCACGAAACACATACACACACGGTTCCTCATAGTTGCCAGCTACAGCGCGCACGCGTGCCCACACACAGTCACACAAACACGGGGTTACACTCTTGGCCACTTCCCCATGGCTTGCTTTCCCCCCTCCCCACCAAGTACCATACACAAAGCCACCGTCACCTCAGATGCTGCAGACAGACAGGGCTATACCAGGTCCCTGGGGAGCCACCCCCACTCCCCAAGCATGAATCCTAGAGCCTTGGGGGCCAGGACCAGGAGGGGGAGGCAGAGCATTATCTGCGGGTGGGGCCGCTCTCAGCTGGGCAGCCCCAGGGACAAAGGGGACGGCCCAGGGGACCTGTGCCCTGGGACCCCTGACCAAGCTTTGGGAGTGGGAGAGGGTGCCTGAAATTTGCTTTATTTTATTCAGGCTGGGTGGGGTGGGGATGGAGTTCCAGGCATAGGGACCTTGTTAAGAAGGGGCTGTTCCTGGGATGCAGCCCAGGGACTGGGGGGGATCCTATGCCCAGGGTGCCTCTGAGGCCTGGGGACAAACTGCCTAGAATCCCCCAAGGCCTTGGCCTGATGGGGAAGCTGTGTTCAGAGACTCCATCCTCAAGACCTTGCCTAGAGGATTGTTGTGCTCAGAGACCCCCTCAGGCAGGGAGGGGTCAGGATGGCGTTTCGTCTGGAATCGCCTCCTGGAGGCCTTGGCTTCATCTGGGGGTTGTGCTCCAGACTCATCCTCAAAACCTTGCCTAGGGAGTTGTACCGGGAATCTGTTCCACTGTCCTTGATTTTTCTGAGGGGGAGATCTGTATCCGGGATCCCTATCTCTAGGGCCTTAGCAAGGGAGGCCTGTGCGTGAAACCCCTGTCTCCCAAGCTTTGGCTTGGTGGGGGTCTGTTCGTGGACCCCCACCCAGGACCACCCTTGGCACCTTCTCTGTATCCGAGCGCCGCGGTCGCCTCCCACCCTACGCCACATCAGCAGCGGCGCCGCCCCCCACCCGAACCCCCTCTCCCGCCCTTCTCACGCTGGCCGCCGCGCTGCGGGACATCCAGGGCCCCGGCGCCCCCGCCTCCCGCCGCCCCGGCTGGGTCCGGATTCCCGAGTGCTGCTGCTGTAAGGCGGCGGCGGCGGCGGCGGCAGCTCGGTCTGACGCGGGCCGGGGCTGGGGGCCGAGGGATGGTGCGGGATGCACGCGCGCGAGCCTGCTCTGCTCCCCAAGGATTCCGTTCCGGGGGCGGGGGAGCGCCCCTCCCGCCTCGGCTCCCGGCCCCGGCCCCGCCCACTGGCCCACCGCCTGCTGGATGTGCAGAAAGACCCCGCCCCGGCCGAGTGCCTAGTTGGCTTTAGCCCCGCCCCTGCCCCCACAGATCACGCCCATATGCAAATATAACCCCGCCTTCTCCGCTGCAGCCACCGCCCCGCCCCGCCCATCGGCCAGTCCCTGGCAGAGCATTCATTTGAGCCTCGCTGAGACTTCCCCCCAGGTCCTTCCAAGCTTGGGCTCCTTTCCTCTCCATGACCCCTGACCTCAGATCCCCTTCAGTTATGCATCCGAGTTACTTCGGGAGGCGTCTCGCCGCCCCACATCCTCAAATCTTACAGCTAACCCCACGGTTCTCCCAGCCCAGCGGAGGCGGGCAGAAGCGGTGACGAGGCACTTTTTGCAAGGAATGGGAGGGGGAATGAATAGACCCCGGCGACCCGGTGCGCGATCGGTTCGGTTTTGGCGGCGGGGGCGCCGGGCTGAGACCAGGGCGCGGTTCTGGCTTTCGCTGCGCCCCCACTCCCGCCCGATCCTGTGGGTTTGGCAAGGCAGCTGGCAAGGGCATTAAGGCCCATTAGCAAAGGCGAGATTGCTGGGAGCCCGGCGCCGAGGAGGTGGTGTAGGGGGGAGGCCTACTCAGCTGCCGCAGCTTTACGAGCAGGTGGTCAGCACGTGCGGGAGGGTTGGGGGTGGGTGGGAGGGAAAGCGGAGAAGGAGGTTCCCGACAACAGATGGCCCAGGCAGGACTGGGGCTTGCAGACAAGAGGGTGGGAGGGGGCTGGCCATCTGCACCTGGAGACTGCCCGAGAGCTCCTCTCCCCCCCACCCCTCCGCAGAGAAAAGAGCTGGGGGAAGGGGAGGGCTGCTTTTATTCAGACTGAAGGTTCAAACACCCCCACACACACACACACACCCCTCCCCAACACAGAGAGGATGGACAGGGAGAAGGCAGCTGGTGGAAGAGTGAGGGAGGCAAAGGTGAGGGCTGCCTCCACCACTCCACCACCCCACGGCTCTCTCTGGCCAGATCTGTGGAAGACCTGAGGCACAGGCGAGAGGCTCCCCTCTAGATGAGTCTGCATCTCCACCATGGTGTGCTGAGGGCCTGAGGCTCTCTCAAATGTTGGCAGAAATAAGTTAATGCCTCGTGTAAAGTTCCCGCATGCCCACTTTAGGACAAAGATAGCAGGATGTGGGAGCATGAAGTGGGGAGTTCCCTAGCCCCGGGGTTCCCCAGCTCCCAGGGAAGGGCGCTAGGCAAGACTGGGAAGCCCAGGGCGATGTCCCCAGATGGGAGCAGAGTGAGAAGGAGGTATCACAGCGGGGAATGGCCCTCTACTGGCTGTATTTCCCGGAGGGAAGCTGTCCGAGGGCTGGGCCCGACGTCCCCTCTGGTCAGGAGGCTTCGGGCAGTGGCTGAGGCTGGCGACCCGCCCAGTATCGATGGTAGGTGTCCTGGAAGAGGTCCCGGCAGTTGATGTGGGCGCGGAGGCGGGCGCAGGCCAGGAAAGCCCCTGCCAGCTTGCGGTGCAGGGCATAGGTCTCTTCGGGCGGTGGGCGGAGCCGGTGCTGCAGCAGGACAGGGATGAGGCCCTGCACACGGCGGGCAGTGTCACCCGCCCCAAAGTCATAGGGGCCCTGGGTGGCGAAGGGCTCCCCCAGGATCATCACAGCCTCCACGTGGGCATCTGAGAATGCCTAGGGGTGGGGGAGAGCAGAGGCACCCAGTATGGCCTTCTACTTAACCATGAAGGGACAAGTAGCCCTCAGCTCCCTCAGTGTCTCCAGTACAAGCCCATGCCCCAGCTCCTTCCAGAGCCCCCAGGAAAGAAGCAGCCCCCTACTTCTCCCCAAAGAAATGGCCCTTCACTCTGTCTCAGTCTCCAATAGACAAGCAGCCCTCACTATCTAGGACAGAAACAGCCTCCATTCCTGGACCCCCAGTACCCACCAGCCGCCCCCCATTCCCTCCCTCTAGAATAGGTAAGTGGTGTCCATTTTCCCAGGGTTTCTGAGTAGCGAAACAGCCCCCAGTCCCCCCACTCCTTCTCAGAGCCTCCAGTATAGATCAGCAGTTCCCCACTCTCCCAGAGTTCCCTCAGTAGAGTTAAGCAGCTCCCACAGGCCCCCCAAAAGATACCAGCCCCTACTCCCCCAGTGTCTCCCAACCTTGGTTTCCAAGCCTGTGAGGAATTTGAGGTCCCGGGATTTCTGCAGGACCCGGTCTCTGTCTCCATTGGCTGCAGCCATTACCACCTGGGGAAATGGATGAAGCACAGGGTCAAAGGCCCTGTGAGTTCAAGGGTTCAAGGAGGAGTCTGGGGAAATGGAGGCTGCAGCTGGAAGCTGGGCCCTATCTGTACCCACTTCCCTTCTCAGCTGCCTAGGTCTTCTCTCACCTAGAAGCCTCTCCCTCATCACCTTGTGCTTGCCTGTCTGTGTCTCTCTCAAGACTGTCCCAGAGCCTGGAGGGTGGGGATGGTTAAGGGTTCTGCCCACCTGGCTGGGAACACAGAGCCTGCCTGGAAACTAAACAGTGCAACAGCACAGAGGAAAATAAATATCAAGTGCTGCTCATGGGTCCAAACACTCAATTGGCCAAAGATGTGGCTGTGACCCAAAACTGCATCTGAGGTTGCTATTGAGCCATCTCTCTGATCACTGGTTGATGTCTGTCTCTGGCACTAGACTTGAAGCCTTGAGAGCAGGGATCTGGGTTGACACAAGGTCTGGCACTTAGGAGGCCTTTGCTTAGCAAATTAGTGTGTGGAGCTAAGCACCTCTCCAGCCATGAGTGCACGTCAGGCAGGCAAGACTTGAGGGCACAGGGAAAGACAGACAGAAGAGAGAGCCAGCTCCCCAGGGCTCAGGCCCCGCTCTGCCACTTGCTGGCTGACTGGGCAAGTCCCTGGCTTCAGACCTCTGCTTTCTTATCTGTGAAGTGAGGACGATGAAAGTATCTTCCTTGTGGGGTTGTTGTGAGGATGAAGGAGGAGATAACTGTGTAGAGCTGAGCCCTGTGCCTGCATGTAGGAAGCACCATAAATATTATCAGCTATTATTATTATTATTCAGAGGTGGATATGAGGGTCCCAACTTCATGGAAGAAGAAACAGGCTCACAGCGGGCAATAGCAAGGCGAGGAGTGGAACCTGGGGTGAACCCTTAACCACTGAGTTGCTCTTTCTTGTGAGGAAGGGGAATCAAGATTAAATCAGGCTATTCTATTCTGCCTCGTCAACCCTGCCCAAGACTGTATGGCCATCTGTCAAGCCTGTAGTCCTTGGGGGCCAGTGTGACAGGGCTTTTTTAAACTGGAAAAGGCTGTGGAGGTGGCAGGAGGGCTATGCTAAACAGGCCAGGGGTGGGGGTGGGGGCATGAGATTTCCCGACTACCCAGAGAAGCCTTGGCTTTGTGCCTCAAATGGCCTGCAGAGATGGCCCCACTGTGCCTATGTGTGTGGGGGGAGGTTTAACCGGCTCCTCCTTCCTGTCCGCATCTCAGGGGTGGCCCCATCATCCTCTAGTCTCCAAGCCAGAGTCCTGGGCCTTGTCCCCGACACCTGTCTTTCCCTCCCCACAGCCTCCCTGGGCTCCTCAGTCTTAAAGACCACTCTTTATTCAGAGGGGGTTTCCTAATTCTTACTGTGGCCCTCCTCTGTGCAAATCCCTCCCATGGCTTCCCAGGGAACCGGGATAAAGCTGCAAAGCATGGCTTCTAGGACCCAGAGTGGTTTGGCTCCAGTCTCATCACTGGCCGCTGTTCCTCCCCATCCCCACCTACCAGCAGAGTCAGAACATGAACTTACTACTGGGTCTCTAAGACTTTACTACTCAAAGTGTGGTCCCTGTAAGAGTAGCTTTGGCAATTACCTGGGAGTATGTTAGAAGTGCAGCATCTTATGCCTAACTCCAGTCCAGAATCTGCATTTTAACTAGGTCACAGGGTGGGAGGTTTCACATACACATTAAAGTTTGAGAAGTGCTGCTCTAATGGGAATATCCCTTCTTACCTCTTGGCCTTTGCACACGTTGTTGGTCTGAAATACCCTCCTATCGCCTTCCCAATTGGTCTCCTAATCCCTCAGGTCTCAATTCTGATGTCTCTTCCTCCAGAAAGCCCTCCCTAACCCGTAGGCTGGGCCAGTCTCCTGTGAGTTCCCACAGTGTCCTGTGCTTCCCCATTCTAGCCCTGACCACTCTGGGCCCTCAATATCTGTCCCCTCATTAGACTGTGAGCTTTGTGAAGGCAGGGACCTGGGCTGGATTGGTCACTGTTGTCCCCCACATTACCCAGAATAGGGCTGGGCACAGAGGAGCCTCAAAGAGCTTGAACTGATCACTAAATGACTGGAAGACCAAATTAATAATATAGTGTTCTCTGTGACCTCCAGGACAAATTGACCCTGGTGGGCAGGAGGGACAGCAGGGAGGGATGGTCAACAGGTGAGGAGACACTTCCTGAGGACAGAGCAGCCCCTTAGGGATCAGCTTGCCAGGAAGGTATGTGAGCACAAACCTGGACACCGAGGCCCTGGATAGTGTGGGGTATGGGGAGGTGAAAGGATGGCCGTCGTGGACCTGTCTGTTAGGACGAGGCTAGTCAGGGTTGCGAGTATGGGCTCTTGACCCAGACCACCTAAGTCAGAATGCCAGGTCTGCTGTGACCTTGGGCAAGTGACTTAACCTCTCTGAGCCCCAGTTACTTCATCTGTAAAATGGGGCTAAAAATAGTCCTTGCCCTATGAAGTTGCTGTTTTATGGTTTAAATCAGTTACCACAGGTATATCGCTTAAAACAGCACCTGACAATATTAAGTGCTTGGTATTTGTTAGCTGCTATTAATATTACTATGATTTCTCATTTATTAATTCCAAATATTGTACTTCTCCTTCTCACCCTTGCCTCAGTATCTGGCTTGAGCCTTGGCCCTTCTGAGACCCCAGGGTTGGGGAACTCACCTCGATGTAATGGTCTGTGAATTCGGTCCCAAATTCCCGGCTTGCACCAAAGTCCAGCAGGGTCACCTGGGAACAAGAATGGTGAAAAGGATGCTGGGAGTCCACCAATGCTTCCCATTGTCTATCCTGGGTGGCTAGGGTCCATCTCTCCCTCCTTACACCCTGCCCTGTCCCCTCCTTCCAGAGTCCCTCTGTCTCCCTGGGCTCCTGGCCTCCAGTTTCCACACTTCTAATCCACCCCGACATGAAGCTGAAGGAAACTGGCTTTTATTATTTTTGGTCCTAGTTGTTTTTATAATAATATATTTCAGCACGGAAAAAAAATCCAGAGAATAAAATATATGGAAAAATGAACACCCACAAATCTCACCACCCAGCTTAAAATATAAAATACTACCAATCTAGGTGGGGTCTCCCATGTATCCTGGCCTGATTCTATAATACCTGCCCCACACCCCCACCCTCTCTTCCAGGGTCACCACTTTCCTGAAATTATTATTTCCTGAAATTACCATCCACGTATTTCTATATTTTTCTATATATGTGTGCATTCATGAACAATATATAGTAATGTTTTGTGTATCTTAAAACTTCAAGGGCCGGCCGAGCGGCCCAGTTGGTTAAGAGCTCGCTCAAGAGTTTGAGCTCTGAGCAACAGTGGTTCGAGTCCTAGCCCGAGCTGAGCAGCCGCTGAGCTGCCAACAGGTAGCAGGATGGCTCAGCTAAAAAACAAAACAAAACAAAACAAAACAAAACACAAAAAAACACAAAAAACATAAAACAAAAAAAAAAACAACTTCATATAGTGCCGGCCGAGTGGTGTGTTGGTTAAGAGCTGGCTTGGGGCGCCAGAGGGCCCTGGTTCGGATCCCACATATGAGGGCCAGTGACACTGCCCTCTACAGCTAAGATGCGGAACAACAGCTCAACCTGGAGCTGGGCTGCAGTGAGTAGCCGGCGAGGGCATAGGCTGCAGCCCCTGCTGCAATGGGTTGCCATGGGCTACCGTGTAGAGCCAGCAGCCAGTGTGAGCGGCCAACAGCCACCATGAGCGGCCATCCAGAAGCTGGTGACTGATCTGCCTCGCCCGGGAAGAGCGCAATGATGGTGTGAACTTGGGCCAGTGAAGCAACGTCCTCCACAACTAGACTGAAGAACAAAAGGACAGCAACTTGTCTGTTCCCCTTCTCCCAATTCCCCAGCGCTGTTCTCATCCCCCAGTTCCCCAATAAAAACCCTTTAAAAAAAAAACACAAAACTTCATATAAATGGTTTTTACGATAGTTACCCTGCAACCTGTTCTTTGTGCCCAACATGGTTTTGTGATTTATCCCCACTGCTATGTGCGGCTCTGGCTCGTTCATTCACTTTTTCACTGACGTGTAAGGACTTCATTGTGTGACTATATCACAATGCATTTATCTGGTTGATGGACATTGTGGGTGTTTCTGTGTTTTGCTATTAAAAACACTGCTTGATGAACACATGTGTAGGAGTTTCTCTGGGGCAGTGGAGTTCGGACTATTGATTACAACCCACAGTAAGAAATACAGATTATAGTGGGCACCAATGCTAATGCCATATAAATATAAACATTAAACAAAAATGTCCTGAATGAAATACTATAGCTCCCTCCCATCCATGACACACTGATACTTTCTATTCTATGCCTGTCAACCAAAAATAATGCAGTTGAGACCCAATAAATTGACATCAGGACACGCATCACCTCCCCAGGTTAGAAAAACCCCTCCCTGTCAGCCAAGGAGGGACGTGGGGTGTGTATGTACTTGCAGGAAAGGAGGCTGGCAAGGGACTGAGGCTGGAGACTCGGGGCCACTTCACATTCAGCAAAGGGCTCAGGCTTGATCCTGAGGGCGCTGAAGTGCTGTGGAGGGGACAGCGTGGCCAGATTTGTGTTTCAGAAAGATCCCTCTGGGGATATAATGGGTACAGACCACATTGGAGGGCCATTTGGCAACCATGGACGCTGAGTCTTTTGGTCCAAACTCACCCCTAGGTTTTTAAACACCCTGTTACCTCTGCCAGGATTGCTTTTCCCTGCTCTTTAGATGGCTGTCCCCGTCTCAAATTTCTGGTTTCAGCTTTAATGGCACTTCCTTTAAGAAGCCTTCCTTGACCCCACCCACCCAGGCAGGGTCAGCCAACTTTCCCTGGGTTCCCACAGCCCTCTGGGCCTCCCCCATCACTGACCACTCTGGCCTCTGTTTCCCCCTCATGATACTAACTACTCTAGGTCATCACTGTCTGGTGACAGGTCCCCCAGATGGACTGGGAACTCTGAGAAGGTGAGGATCAGGCTTGTCTTGGCATTCTTAGGAGGCAGGCAGTAGAAACTTGGTGTGCTCTAAATGAATAACAAGTGCGGTCGATGATGACTAACTACCTTCAAAAAGTTGTGATCCCTCTTCTATACTGTCACATTGCCACTAGGAAGCCACTCCCTAGTCAGGGACTCCATTTCCCAGCATCCCTTGCACCTAGAGAGGCCCCGTGACCCGGTCTCATTAATGGAATGGTAAAGGGAATGATGTGTCACTTCTGGTCAAAGCTGTTAGGTAAGGGTTAACCTCTCAATCTCTCTTTCCCCTTTCACTAGAAGGAGAGAATTGCAAGACCTAGGGGATGGTGTGATCACAAAAGGGAAGGAGCCTGGGTCCCTGAGTCACCACGTGGAGGAAGACTACCCTAGCCTGTTACTCGGGTAATAAACTACTATTGTGTTGAGCTACCGAAATATGAGGAAATAGCTGTCACAGCAGCTAATGTACCCTGACATACATCACACGGAACCAACCTGGTGGCTGGATGCATCATACAGGAAGTTGGCCCAGTTGGGGTCCGTCTGCATGAATCGGAACTCAAACAGCTCCCGTAGACACAGTCTCAGGAGCTGGTAGCAGATCTGGGATGGGGAGAAAGAGTAACAGACACTTTAGAGTCATCTGCCCCTGTAAAGCCCTCTCTGGCCTGGAGCAGGACCATGGGTCTGGCCTGCCCTGCTGGCCCTGCCCTGGGGTAGCACCCTCCCTACTGTCCCACAAGACCATGTACCTGGTTCCGGATGTCCTGGCTCAGACCCTGGCACTGGTCCAGGGGGACCCCTCCGGCCAGCTCCATGCCCAGCACCCGCGTTGTGCTGAGGTCTTTAATCACTGCTGGCACCCGGAAGAAGGGGTCATCTTCCAACAGCTGCCTGGGGCAGAAGGGAGGGGAGGGGATGGTTGGGGCTTCAGGCTCCTATGACCCAGCTCTAGGCCTCCTCCTCCTCCTCTGAGAAACCCTCCATGAGTGGTCTGTCTTGCCTTCCCTCTTGCCCTCCTCTTGCCTCTGTGTGTCCTGAGTGACAACCAATACCTGGCTAGATTGACATTCATTCATTCATTCATTCATTCATTCAACAAATATCTCTGTAGGGCCTACTCTGTGGCTGCCCTAAAGCCTGGTGCTCCTGGAGACACTTTACTACCGGAAACACTTCCATGACATCTGGTTGCCCCACAATAAGTTCAATGTATGAAGCTTGACGAACATTACTTTTTCCATCAACTTATTAATTAATCTATCCAAATAAATGGTCACTGATATACAAATCTCTAAGTCCATGGTGGTACTCATTGGCCACCCCTTGGAGTCAATACTGAGAACACTGATTAAGAGAAAGAATCCTTCTCAGTGTTTGTCCGTGTTGGACGATGCTGGGGGACATAGCAGTGGATGAACCCCAGGCCTACCCCTTACACACACCAGAGACCACACCAACCAACAGGCCAATAGTAGATTGAGATAAGTGTGTCAATGTAAGATTTGGGAGGCAGAAAATATGAGTGGGGCCTCTGGTTGGGGACTTGTGGGATGGTTGGAATGAGGTGGGGAGCAGGGAAATGGGGAGAGGCCAGGGGAATGATGTGGGTTTTATCCTAAGGGCACTGGGAAACCCTGTGAGGGGGGGCTGTCTCCAGATCCCAAGAGGAATGCTCTGGCCCAGCCCACTCTGCACCTTCCTCCTCCAGATCCTGCTTCGGGGCTAGTATTTTTGTCCTTGTTTATAAAACCTCTGATGTTTGAACCGATTTAATCAGCACAATTCCCTTTTATCCTCACACCTCTGTGAGGGTACTCTCCCAAGGCCACTGTGCAGATTCAGGCCACCCAGCCTGTTAAGGGCTGACCTGGGGCTGGATCTCACATCTGTCTGAGTCCAGGCCCATGCTCCTAGCCACTGCCTTCTACAGCCCTTTCACTCGTTCTGTATCTAGAGCTTGGCTCAATAAACGTCTGGCCACACTGGAGGATCTCACAGAGGTGTAATTAATTGCTGCATATCACGATGCTTCTAAGATACAACCACACTGTTCCCTGTATCTGTAGTTCATTCATTTTCTCTAATGTATGACATTCCACTGATGAATATACCATATTTATTAATCTACCTCCCCGAATGAATTTCATAGATTTGGGTTGTTTCCGATTTGGGGCTACTGCTGCTCTGAGCATTCTGGAAAAAGTCTGATGGTGTATACTGGCAAAGGTGTCCCTAGTGTATTTAGCTAGGAGGATGACTATTGGGCTGTATGTGACTATCGAGCCTTATTATATGATGCCAAGCTGTTCTCCAGAATGTTTATCTCAGTATCTCTTCCTGCCTATGGTGTATAAAGGATGCCTTGCAGCCCATTCTCTCCAACTCTTGACACTGTCATATTGCTCAATCTGTCAGTGCAGTGGGTGTAACGGTCACTCGCTATGTGACTAAGTGCCTGTTGACAAGTTCATCTCCCCATTGGACTGCAGTAGTTATCCAACCCATTCCACAGATGAGAAAACTGACACTTAGAGAGGAGTGACCTGCCCAAGTTCAGAGGACATGGATGGATGCATGAAGGGATGAATGGATGAATGAATGAAGACAGAGTTTACCGGTCCCACCCCAGGGCTTCAGCTGCCAGAGGCTGTGGGGGCAACCACTTCCCACTGAGCCTGGGAGGGAGGGAAGGAAGGAGGGAAGCTGGAGGGAAGGGGTCCCTCCAGGGGCCTGCAGCTCACCTGAAGTTCTGGGCACAAGCCGCCTCACGACGGTAGTCACACTCCCAAGCCAGCTCCTGTTGCAGAGCCTGCAGACTCTGCTCGGCAAACAGGCCTGAGAGGGACAGCCATGTCAGACAGGGAAGGCCACAGCCTGTCCCACCCCACCAGCCCAACCCCTCGGGATACCACTCATGGATGTCTTCTCTTGCCAGTCGTGTCTCTCACTCTGTGTCTGTCTGTCTCCCGCTGCCCCTCACACCTTCTGCTCCATGCCTTTTACCTGCATTGTGTGTCCACACACTTCCCGTCTTTCATACAACTGTGAGCTCTTCTGAAGTCTCTCTCCTGGGGTTTGTCTCTTTCACAGGCATGCACACCAGTCCCTAGGCATCTCTTTTAGTCACACGTGCCACCTACTCTTTTTCATACTGTCTTATATTCTCTCTGCTTGTGAACCTTACTTCTGCCTCTCTCTCTCTCTCTCTCTCTCTCTCTCTCTCTCTCTCTCTCTCTCTCTCACACACACACACACACACACACACACACACACCTTGCCCCATCTTCTTCAGGCTCTTTTTCATGTGCTGTAACACAAACATGATGTCCCACTTACACATCTACAGTCCCTCTCTGCACACACTGTGTGTGTGTGTGTTTCTGGATTTCGGTCTGGCCTTGTGTTTCTGTGTCTCTGTCAGAATCCCTAAATTTGTCTTTTTCTTACACACTTGTACTCTCTGGGCATTCCCTGCCTTGGTGTCCCTTCTTTCTGTCTCAAGCACACAGTTATACATCCACTCACGCACAGGCACCCCCTGCCCCGAGCTAGCCACTCTCCCTCCGTCCAGCCCCACTTTCTCTCTTCGGGGCACCCGTCCTGCAGGCAGGGGTGGAGTGGGCGCCTCACCCTCGGGCAGGGCCATGCTCATCTTGAGCACTGCCAGCAGGTTCTGGACATCGCTCTGGATGCTCTGGGCAACGCCTGGGTACTGTGAGGGAGGAGTGGGGGGAGGATGGGAGTCACTCCTCAGGGGCAGCAGGGTGCCCACCACGACCCATCTGGCCTCCCCTCTCACCTGGATCTTCACGGCCACCTCCGTCCCGTCCCTCAGCATGCCCTGGTGCACCTGCCCGATGGAGGCAGCGGCAAAGGGCACCTCATCCAAAGAGGCCACCTTGGCCTGCCAGTCCCTGCCGAGCTCCTCTTCCAGAACTCTCTGGGGAGAGTGGTCATAACAATCATCACCATGATTGGAAGCAGCTGAATGCATTTCCTGTGCCGAGCACTTCTTTACGTGCTAGTAACTTGGGTACTCGCCAAACGCCAGGTCCTGGGCTGATCTCTTGGCTGCTATCCCACTTTACAGATGAGGAAACTGAGGCTCAGAGAGATGTCTCTTGGCCAAGGTGACGAACCAGGCCCTGGTGGACTGAAAGGCCCAGCCCAAGCTGGTACTCCCAAGGTTGTCCAAGCTATTATCGGGGATTACTATTATGTATAGTTAAGATTGATAATAAGCCTTTAATATAATCGTATATTGTATAAAACTCCAAGTTAATGTGATAAAGAAGAGTTTAAATTTACAGAGGGCTTCCTGTGGGCCCGGCCTTGTTCAGAGTGGCTCAGAGAGCAGCAGTAATTGCCCTGGGTCATATGGTGAGTGAGCAGAACAGAGCTCAGAAGGCAGGCAGGTGGCTGGATTCCAGATTCCACACCCTTACCCAGTCATTAGAACAGCTCATGTCTTGGGCACTTACTCAGTGCCAGGAGCTGTGCCAACCTATTTACAGACATGCTCTCCTTTAATTAAAAAACCAGTGATAACAGTTAAAATTGGCATGGTGTGTCAGGGGCCCTTCTAAGTGCTATCCATATATTAATTTATGTGACACTCTGATGTACAATAGATGCTGCTATCACTATCGCCATTTCACAGATGAGGACACTGAGGCACAGGGGGATCAGGCCACACGACTGAGATCACACTGTAGGAAGTGGCAGAGCCAGAGTTTGAACTTATGAAGTCCAGCCCCTAACCACTGTGCTCCCTGCCTCTGTAACAGCTCACTGAGCCTGCCAGGGTCTGGACTAGGCGCTCTGCATCACCCTCTCATTGACTGATTGATTGATTGATTGATTTAATTTAAGCTGAGTCATCCTGCCACCTGTTGGCAGCTCAGCGGCAGCTCAGCTCGGGCCGGGACTCGAACCGCTGTTGCTCAGAGCTCGAACTCTTGAGTGAGCTATTAACCAACTGAGCCACTTGGCCAGCCCCCACCCTCTCATTTAATCACCAAAACATTCCTATCAGGTGTGTGCTTTGATGATCCCCATTTTACAGCTGGGGAAACTGAGGCCCAGAGTCAGATAGGGAGTAAAGCAGTGAAGCCAAGAGAGTCAGGCAGGTAGAGACCGCTTCCCTGGCCAGCCTTCCTTCACTGAACACTCACCAGCATCTGCCAGCGGGGCATGAAGTCGGCGCTCTGGCGGACCCGCTCAAAGATGCGCTGCAGCTGGGGACTGATGAAGCTGTTGTCTTGGGAGATAGGGAAACCAGGGACAAGGGAAACTGTGAGGGAGGAGGCGAGGTGGGCCCCTGTGGGAGTTTCTGAAGCTGGGGCTTGTGGGTGGGGGGTGGGGGGGTAGGAGTAAGGTCAGGGGTCGGGGGATCATGCTGTACCCTGGATGCTGAGCATTTGGCCAACCTTGAGGGCGGCCCCCCGAACTGTACACAAGGTCTGCACAATCCGCTCGGCATTGGCCTCTGACAGGAAAGGGCTGGAGCCTGGCTGGGAGCCGCTTTCTGGGGTGGAAGGAATGATCATTAGTATTACAACCACAAAAACAATCAGCAGGATGCCACTACACACCCACCAGGATGGCTAAAATGAAGAAGACAATACCAAGGGGTGCCAAGGATGTGGAGCAGCCCGAATGCCAACACTGCTGAGAAGCGTGCCATGGCACAAGCTCTTTGGAAAATATTGGGGAAGTTTCTAGTAAAGCACACACCTATACCAGATGCAGCTTCTCTCCCAGGTGCATGCCCAGGAGAAATGCGTGTTCACTGACAGATATGCCAAGGAGCACTACTCATGACAGTCCCAAGCTGGAAACATCCTAAATGACAGTCAATACAATGCACAAAGGAATTGCGGGACAGTCACAGAGTGACTACTATAGCCTGGAATAAAGCACCAACATCCACTCACAGCAACACGGATGCCTCTCTCAAAAAGAATGTTGAGCTAAAGAAGCCAAACACACACGAAAATACACTGTCTGATTACATTGGTGCAAAGAGCCAAAACAGGAAAAACTAATCTTGGGGTCAGAAGCCAAGACGGTGGTTACCCTTGATGGTGGTAGATCACTCAGGTAGGAAGTGGCAGAACCAGAGTCTGAACTTATGAAGTCTGGCCCCTAACCACTACACTCATTGCCTGCCAGGGACTGGACTAAGCGCTCTGCACCACCCTCTCATTTAATTCTCGCAACAGCCCCATCAGGTGTGTACCAGGACGAGGCTTGACAGGAGCTTCTGGAGAACCAGGGAAGCAATACTCAAAGTGTGGTCCAGGGATACCTCAGGGTCTCTAAGACCCTTCAGAGGGTCTGTGAGATCAAAACTATTTTCATAGGGCAGGCCGAGTGGCTCAGTTGGTTAAGAGCACAAGCTCTGAGCAACAGGGTCACCAGTTCGATTTCCACATTGGCCAGTGAGCTGCACCTGAGCTGAGCTGCCGATGAACGGCAGGATGGCAACTGGACTTGGAGCTGAGCTAGCTGCACCCTCCACAACTAAGATTGAAGGACTACAACTTGGCTGTTCCCCTTCCCCAATTCCCCACTAAAATCTTTAAAAAAAAAACTATTTTCATAAAAATATTAATATGTTATTTGCCCTTTTTTTTTAACTCTCATCCTCCTACAAATTGTTCGGTGGAGTTTTCCAGAAGTCCCGTGACCTGGGATGATGCCATTGCTCTGTTGGCTGATGGAATGTGTGTTCTTATATTTTAAAATTTCTGTTTTAATCTCTAATACAGTAAATATCCATAAATATAACCCACATAAACAAGCTCTTTGGGGTCCTCATTTTATATAACAACTTTATTGAGATACACTCGTAATTCACATACCATATAATTCACCCATTTAAGGTGTATATATAGTTCAATGGTTTCTATTATAGTATATTCAGCATTGCACAACTACCACCACAACCAATTCCAGAACATTTTCATCACCCCAAAAAGAAAGCCCTTATCTATTAGCAGTCACCCCCCTATTTCTGCCAACCACTTTCCCCCAAACTCCTGGAAACCACTAATCTACTTCCTGTCTCTATTACATTTCCCTATTCTGGGCATTTCATATCAATGGAATAATATAACATGTGGCCTTCTGTGTCTGCCTTCCTTCACTTAGGACAGTGTTTTCAAGATTCATCCACATTGTAGCATGGATAAGTACTTGATTCCTTTTTATGGACGGATAATATAACACATTTTTTTTTTAATCTATTCCTCGGTTTTAAGGGTGTGCAGGGATCCTGAGACCAAAAAAATTGGAGAAATACTCTTCTAGGGTTTCTTGATATGGGTGCACAGATGCATCCATTCTGTGAAAATGAATGAAACTGTATGCTTATGATATGTGCATGGTTCTATATGCAAATTATATTACTTAGTAAAGTGTTTATTAAGCTTTTATTCATTTTCTTAACAATTTATTGAACTCTTTATTGAGGGCTTACCCTGTGTCAAGCAGAATCCTAAGTGTCTCTGTGGATTCTCTGGCAGAATCCCCACAATCACTCCCGGAAGTAAGAACCAGAACTACCAATGCCTTAATTTTCTTTCTTTCTTTTTCTAATTAAAATTGGGGTGACAGTTGTTAGTAAACTTACATAGGTTTCAGGTGTACAATTCTGTATTACATCATCTATATATCACATTGTGTTCACTACCCAGAGTCAGTTCTCCTTCCACCACCATATATTTGATCCCCTTTACCCTCATCTGTCACCCCCTTCCCCACTTCCCCTCTGGTAACCACACCTTAATTTTCAAGGTGACAAAACAAGAGATTCAGAGAGGTGCAGTGCCTGGCCCTGGGTCACACAGCACAGAAGTGGCCAAGCACAGTGCAAATTGTTTGGCCTTACCCTAAAGCCTAATCCTAGACCTACCTTCAATTTTTTTAGTTTGAAAAAAATCCAAAAGACAGAAAAGTTGCATCATAAACACCCATACACCTTATTCAAACATTTTAATGTTCTGCCTCACCTGCTTTATCTCTGTGTACCTACACACTTACTATTATTTTTTGCTTGGAGTTGCACTCATCCTGTGCTAAGAATAAGGATATTCCCCTACACAGTCAGTGCCTCAATCACATCTAAGAAAATTAACACTGATTATCTAATATCCACTATCCAGTCCATATTCAGATTTCCCCAATTGTTCCCAAAAGTGTTTTATAGTTATTTTTTTCTTAAAATTTTTTTTTTCAATTATAGTTGACATTCAATATTATAATAGTTTCAGGTGCACAGCTTAGTGGTTAGACATTTATATAACTTATGAAGTAATCCCCCAATAAGTCTAGTACCCACCTGATACCACACATAGCTATTACAATACTATTGACTATATTCCCTATACTGTACTTTACATCCCTGTGATAGTTATTTTTTTCCAACTGGCATCCAATCATGGTTCACACATTCCATTTATCAGTTATTATCTCTCTAGTCTCTTTTTAATCTAGAATATCCACAGCCATTTTTGTTTTGGCTATTGACTTGTTAGGGGAATCTTACCCACACAGGCAGATCTCTAGACATCTCATTCCATCTCTCTTGTACACAGACCCCCACTGGCACTATTTTCAGCTTTCGTCTTCTGCTCAGAGCTAGGAACTCAACTCCTGATGACTTTTTAAGTTTTTTCCTCATGATCTGCTTCTATCCATCACAACCCTGATAGTGACTTTGCCCCATGTTCTGAGCACTTCACAATGGACATATTATCATCACTTCCATTTTCCACATGAGGAAACTAGGACTCTGAGAGGTGAAGCCACTTGCCCCAGGTCACACAGCCAGGCCAGGGTCTGAACCCAGGCAGCGTGGCTCACTCACCTGACTGTAGATATCCTCCAAGCAGGGACTTTTTGGCCACCTCGGCCAGTGCTCCCAGCCCCAAGCCCACGGCCAGTCCTGGGGAGTGAGAGAGCAGCCTGAGTGCCCGCTTGCCTGGGGCTTTCTCCCACAACCCTCTCTCTTCTCTGTCTCTCTCTAAGCACACTTGCCTTCCAGCTCTTTGCTGCCAACCTTCTACATGTTATTACAATATTAGTTATTAAAATATTATTGAATATATTCCCTAAACTGTACTTTACATCCCCATGATAGCTATTTTTTTCCAACTGACATCTAATCATGGTTCACACATTCCATTTGTCCCTAGCTCAGTCTCTTACTCTCTCCCTGCTTGGGGTTCCCTTCAAGGTGAGGCTGCCTCTTTTTCTATCCACTCTCCAGGTCTTTGTCCCCTGTGTCAGCAGTTCTCACCCCTGGCTGCACATTTGAATCACGTGAGGCGCTTTTGTAAATACAATGCCCAGGTCCCACCCCTGAGGTTCTGATTAAACTGGCCTGCGATGAGGCCTTAGAATTTGCTTTTTTTTTTTTTCCCAAAGCATCCCAGTTGATTCCAGTGTACAGCCAAGGGTAAGAAGGCCCAAAATGATCCCGCCAAATCTCTCTGTGACTTCCTGTGACTCCTACCTGTTTCTCTGTACACGCCTCCTCTTTTCATGCTCACATTTTCTTTTCCAAGCCAGTTATTTCTCCATCTTCCCCCTTCCCCTCTACCTGGCACATCTGCCTAGGCCTCTTTCTCTCCATTCCTCCTTTTGATGTTATCTCTCTAGCTCTGATTTCCTCTGTCTCTTCTCTCCCATTATCCCCAAAGATATCTCAAGTCTCTCTGCCCTTTTCACTGTCACCATCTCTGTAAATAATCATAGCTGACACTTTCTGAGCCCTTTCTACATGCCAGAGACTTATTCCTAGTGCTTTAATGTATTAACTAATTTTGCCCTCACACCTTCATGAGATTAGTTTTATAGGAAAACTTCCATTTTACAGAAAAGGAAATCGAGGCCCAGAGAAGTTAAGTAACTCATCCAGAGTCACAAAGTGAGATGCAGCAGAGTCACCCCTTGAACCTTGGGAAGCCTGGTGTTAAAGCTCTACTGCATTTGACTCCCTCTTTATGCTGTGAATCAGTATCTTTAAAACTTGATCCGCATTATAACTGGTATAGACCAATGTATACATATATAATGTTTCATGAAACAAGATTTTTCGTTACTCTACAGGTGCACTCACATTTTCCATTCTATTCTTCTTAATGCTGGTTTCAACCCACTAAATTATTTCGCGCAGATTGTGACCTGAAGTTTGAACAATCCTGCTGCTTGATCTAGGGTCGAGTCCCTTCACCTCCCTTAGCCTCCATGCCCTCCCTCATCTATACAATGGAAATAAACACTCATAGACTCAGTGCAGAGATCACATGTATGGTAACTTGCACATTCTTCCAAGTTCTCAATACATATTATGTTCCTCTCTATTTCTCTTGGTTTTGCAGACCTTTGCCGTCACTCTTTCCGTCTCTCCCTCTTCTCTGTCTCTGATTCACCCTCTCCCTTGCCTCTTTCTGTAAATATCGCTTCCTCTGAGCTAGGTCACAATCTCCCAGTCACACCTACCACCAAAGTTGGCCAAGCGGCTGATGCGGGAAGCGGGCACCTTGCGTTCTCGAGAGCGGTCACTCAGCTGGGAAATGGGAAAAAGGTATGAGGATGGGAAGGTGGGCATAGTGCCCAGGGAGTACAACCAACCTGCTGCCACACCCTTCCCCAAGCTTGGGGGAGCCAGCTGGCTTCATGGGGTGTTGCTGGGTGGGTGGGAAGCAATGATACCTGGGGCCGGGGTGTCTTCCTGGGCCGGGCCTCGCGTGCCTTGCGAATGTCCTCCTCACCTAAGCCTCTGCCAGGCCTATCCTGATGAAACTTTTGGGCCCAAGTACCCACACATGGCCCCTGCAAGAGATGTGGACATTGGTAAGGAGTGGAGGACATGGGGTCTGCCTGGCCCTTTGGATCCCTCCCTGTCCATTTACTCACTGACACCTCCTTCAGCCTCTTCCCCTTGGAGAGCCCTTACCAGCCTCTTACCCACCAATGGAGCCCAGGCCCCAGGGCCCCACAAAGCAGACCAACAGTCTGGCCCAGCTGTCCACAGGTCCCCCGCAGTAGGCCCCCCCCTTTCGGCCACATTGCCTGGGGGAGAAAAGGAGGGATTATTCGGGTAGTTGTGGGACTGACCTCCCTCTCTGCTTTGCTCCCCGACCCCCACCAAGCCCTCACATTCCTGTGTCCATCCTAAGACTCCCACCCACCGAAATACTTCCTCCCCTGCTACAGGCCCCTCCAGTTTCTCCTGGTTCCCTCTCTCGTTGCTAGGAACCCATAGCTCTTCTTGAGCACCTTCCAAAAATCACTCCCCACCGTCTCAATCTCCGCCGTTGCTAGGGTCCTCCCCTGTTGCTAGACACCCACAGATCCTCCAGGACTCTCTCTCCACTTGAGCCCCCCTGGTCGCTAGGCACCGCCTTCCCCTCTGTTGCTAGATACCCACAATTCCTCCCGTGTCCCCCCTACACACCCAGCCCGTTAATGGACACCTCCCCCGTTGCTAAGCACCCACTGGTCCCTGGCTCCAGGTCCGCAAGCGAAAGGGCCTCTTGTATTTCCGGGAGTGTCCGCATGCCCGCCCCCTCCGGTCAGCTAGCCAATGACGGAGCAATAGCTCTCGGGCACGAAACACTACCCGCTGTGCGTAGCGGGTGTGGGCGGAGCCTAAGGGTGGGCGTTGGGGCGTGCGGAGAATGGCCGGGGCAAAGCCGGAGCATGCACGTGCCCTTTTATGCCTTTCCACTCGTCTCTAAGTGCCTATTGCGCGGCGGATCTTTCTGACCTCTACACCGTCTTGTTTGCAAACATCCCTCTCCCTTACAAATTCCACAACTCTCCTCTGCACAAACATCTTGTCAACCTCCCTTATTTCTACCCCCAGCAGGCTCAACATCTCTCCGTTGAACACACGTCTTCCCAGCAAACATTTCCCGTGCACATGGAGCCTCTCCACGTCGCACACCCACCCTCTGCTTCAAACACCCACATCCTGGCACTCAGCCTCCTCCCTGGACATATAAACCTTGTTTCTTGCTGGCCAACTGTCTCCCTCTTGCACTGTCAACTCGCTGATGTACATAAACCCCCTCACACTCAGCCTCTTGCACCATGGGCCCCTGCTTCCTCATATTCCCTGCTATCTCTGCTCCATGTCCACCTGCAGGATGGTGTGAGTGGGACCGCTCTGTTTCCTGTAGGCCTGACATTTCCCAGAACACAGTCAGCCAAGATTCCCAGAGCTGAGTCAGGAGACTTGGCATTCCAGAAAACCAGCTCCCAGCGTGTGTGTGTTTGTGCAGGCCAGCTTAAAACTTGCTCCCCCCACAACAGGCTGACTCACCTCTCTTCTCACAGTCTGGAATAGAAGCAGCTGGCTGGGGCCTGCCTCTCTCACTGATGGGAGAAGGAGGGATGTGGCGCTTTCCCCCCAGCACCCCTGCCCCTGTCTAACCCCTTTGTCAGGAATCAGACCTCCCTGTTTCTGTCCCTGTGCAGTGTGACCTCAGAAGAGCCTTGGCCCTTTCTGGAACTCAGAAGAGCCTTGACCGCTTCCCAGCCTGTATGATATGCTAGGGGGCCCCTGCTATGATTTTTGGTCTGTGAAAAGGTGACTCATTTTAGAGCCCTGGGCCTGTGTCCAATGCCCCTCCCAAAGGTGACTCAAATTCAAGACAGAAACCCTCCCTGCTCCCCCCACAACATCCCCCTCCAGACGTAAGAGTCTGACTCAGGAGCTGGGTGACAGATCTCCCTTGAGGGTAAAAATATATAAAAAGCACCTATGACAATAACTAATTTACAGGACTGTGGCGGATGGTACCAAGCCTGGTGCCACATGTTTCACATACATGAGGTCATATTAAATAGCCTGGTGGCTACAAACCAAGGCTAGAGGCTGGCAGGTCTCTGAGCCTCAGTGTCCCCATCTGTAAAATGGGGCTGTGGCATTCCCTCCTGCTCAGTGTTAGAGAGAGATGCAGTGAAACTGTATGTAAAGAGCTTGGCACAGGGCCTGGCACAGAACAAGAGCTCTATACATGAGATAAATTTCTTAGGGAAAAGTCACTCTTTTCAAAATTTCTATTAAGCGTTTACCATGTACTTTTCTAGGCAGTGGGGACATAACAAGGAACAAAATAGGCAAAAATCTTTGCCCTTTTGGTGCTGGCTTCTGGTGAGGGGTACAATAAAAAACAATAAGTACAGGCATACCTCATTTTATTGCGCTTCCCTTTATTGCGCTTTGCAGATACTGCGTTTTTTACAGGTTGAAAGTGTGTGGCAACCCTGCCTCGAGCAAATCTATCGGTGCCATTTTTCCAAAAGGCTCAGATGATAGTTAGCACTTTTTAAAAACACAGTATTTTTTAAATTAGGATATGTACATTGTTTTTTTAGACATAATGCTATTGCACACTTAATAGACTGTAGTATAGTGTATACATAACTTTTATATGCACTGAGAAACCAAAACATTCATCTGACTTTCTTTATCTCAATATTTGCTTTATTGAGGTGGTCTGGAACCGAACCCACAATATCTCTGAGGTATGCCTGTATATTTAATGAGGTGACATATGTTAAAGAGAAAAATAAACCTAGGAAGGGGGGGCAGGGAGTGGAGGAAAGATGTGAGATTAAATAGGGTGCTCAGAGAAGTGCTCACTGAAGAGGTGACATTCGAACAAAGAACTGAAGGAGGTGAACGAGGAAATTATTGGAATTTCTGGGGGAAGGGTGTTCCAGGCAGAGGAAACAACCAGTACAAAACCCCTGTGGTAGAAGATATCTCAGAGAAATAGCAAAGAAGCCAGTGGGCAGAATGAGTGAAGGGAAAAGACAGAGTGAAGGTCTGGGAGGTAACTGGAGCCAGATCACATAGAGCAGTGGTTCTCAACCTGTGGGTCGCGACCCCTTTGCGGGTCAAATGACCCTTTCACAGGGGTCGCTTAGACCATCGGAAAACAAAAAAATACTTACAATTCATAACAGTAGCAAAATTACAGTTATAGAGTAGCAACGAAAATAATTTTATGGTTGGGGGTCACCACAACATGAGGAACTGTATTAAGGGGTCGCGGCATTAGGAAGGTTGAGAACCGCTGACATAGAGTATAGTGAGTCACCCTGAGGACCGTGGCTTTAACCCTGAGGGGGATAGGAACCGTGGAGTATTCTGAGCAGAGAAGCTTCAGTCATGATCTGACGTAGAGAAAATACTCCTAACTTCTGGTTCCTCCTCCAACATCCCAGCCTCAAAAGCAGATTATAGCACCCAGTAGGGACCAATCCAGATTTTGAATTAGGTTTGTCTGGGTTCAAATCTACACAACTTAGATACGAGTATGTGATCTTGACTCACTGCTTTCTTTGCCTTTCTGTGCTTCTGTTTCCTTGACTACGCAATGGGGATGATGACCTACCTCACAAGATTTGGGGTATAAAGTGGTAAGTACAGTGCCTGGCACAAAGCAAGTGCGCAAATGCACATGTTGTTGTAAATGAATAAAAATTCCCCTAACAACCCTGTGAGGAAATTATCATTGCTATCCGCTTTCTAGATGAGGAACTGAGGCTCAGAGGAGGCAAGTCTGTTGGGAAACAGCCTACTGGAAGTGAGTGTTGGAACCAGGATTTGGCTAGGCATCCTAGCTTCAGAGTTAAGGCCCTGGCTTTGTCCCAAATCTAACCTGCCTTTGACCTTAAACAAATTCTTTTACTCTGGGCCTCAATTTCCCTGTTGGTAAAGTGCTTGGCTCTTGTGGCATCGAACACACATTTTTCGAAACAATAATATTGTGTATCCTCAGTTTGCAGGTGACAAAATTGAGCCCGGGGCTGAGATACGTGGCCTAAGTCACACGCTCAAGGTAACACAACTAGAAATCACAAAGGCGGGTCTTGAACCCACATACCTGGGATTCTCAGGTCTTTGAAACTGAGTCCCTGCTGTGCCTGAAAAAAGGACGCGCTGCTAGACTCGTCATCGAGGTTTATAGGTAGGATAAACTGGTCACTCGCGGGTGAAGGGAGGTTGGATTAGTTGCAGGGGTCTAGGGAGGAGCCCCACTAGCCCGCAACCAGGACATCAAGAAGGTCCAGACCCAATCTGGACGAGCGCCCGACACTGGGAATCCACCCCCTCCCTTCACGAGAGAAGGGCGGGCTTAGGGAAGGCCCGCCCGTACGTCACGTCCTGTGGGGCGGGGCTTCGGAGCTTTCCCCCGGAGGAGGAGTATCGGTTAACCCCTGCGTGGCCCGGAGGGTTGGAGCTCAGCGGGCCGGAACTCGGGAGTTGGGGCTCCCCAGCCACACCCCTCGCGGGATTTAAAGGGGCAGGAGGGGCTGGGTCCAGCCAAAGCCTGAACCAAGGGAGCGGGCATGAGGCGCTGCCCGTGCCGGGGGAGCCTGAACGAGGCCGAGGCCGGGGCGCTGCCGGGAGCGGCCCGCATGGGACTGGAGGCGCCGCGAGGGGGGCGGCGGCGGCAGCCAGGGCAGCAGCGACCTGGGCCCGGCGCTGGGGGCCCGGCGGGGCGGCCGGAGGGGGGCGGGTCCCTGGCCCGGACCAAAGCGTCCTGCCTTCACACCGAGCGCGAGAGGGCCGGCTTCGGGCCTGAGCCCAGGACAGATGGCCAGGCTGAGCCTGAAGCAGCTGGCCTCGGAACCGAGACGGAGCGGCCCAGCCAAAATACGGAGCCAGATAGGTTCAGCCTCTGGGCACATCCAGAAAGGAGCAGCCACTGGTCAGAGCTGGAGACAGCCGATCCCTGGACGGAGACTGAGACAGATGGATTTTGGACTGATTCACGCGGGTCCGACCTCCAGCCTCAGCCAGAAAGGGCCAGCCTTTGGACACAACCCGGCGTTGATGGGCCCTGGACAGAGCTAGAAATACATGGGTCACAGACCCAGCCAGAGAGGGCCAAGCCTTGGGCTGATAACCTCTGGACCCACCAGAAGAGGTCCAGCTTCCTAATTCAGCCAGAAGGGGCCTGGCCCTCAACAGAGCGAAGTGTTGATGGCTCCTGGAAAGAATTGTACATTGATGGTTCCAGGACACAGCCTCACACTGGTGGCTCCCAAATACAACAGGATACTGAAACAGCCTGGAAACAGCTTGGCACTGATGGTTTCTCAATACAACAAGCTACTGATGGCTCCTGGCCACAACCTGGCACTGATGGTGCACAGACACAAGATACTCATGGATCCCAGACAGAGCCTGGGACAGACTGCCTTTTGGGGGAGCCCAACCAAGATGGCCCATTAATGGAACCAGAACTTGGGGAGTTGGTGACTCACCTGTACTCTCACTTGGAGTATAACTCCCTGACCCCTGTGCCCCGCCTCATCATCACTCCTGAGACCCCTGAGCCTGAGGCTCAACCAGTGGGACCCCCCTCCCGGGTTGAGTTGGGCAGTGGCGGCTTCTCCTCTGCCTCCTCTTTCGACGAGTCTGAGGATGACGTGGTTGCCGGGGGTGGAGGTGCCAGCGACCCTGAGGACAGGTCTGGGGTGAGTGGGATCCATCCTGCCCTTAAGCCACACACCCCCTAGACCTCTTATCCCCCTGCCTTTGCTTTGAGAAGTTTTCTAGCATCTACCAGCAATTTCATCTTCAGGTACCTCTTCCATCCACTGCCATCTCCTTCCTCTGACAGGCGATTTACTAGCCCACTCCAGGCACCCTCCTAATTAATCCTCTCCTTTCCCCCTCACACACTGCCTCCAGTACTGGGGTCTAAAATGCATGGCCACTGGCTGACTTCATGCTGCCCAGGAATGCCTGAGATGGTGCGATTGTGTGAGTCTGTGTGTATATAGAGACATTTTTGCAGGAAGGTCTGTAACTTTTGTTGGATCCTCTGGAAAGCGTATTTATGACCCCAAAATCTGAAGAGCACTCATATAGAGGGACAGAAAAAGTGTAGTTTCTACCCCAAATTTCTTAGTCTGGGGCCTGTGCTGCCTTAAGGGATCATAAACCTGCACCACCCTTTAGCCCATTCACTTTTGTAGGGAGTAAGCCCCAAGCTTTTATCATCACAAATGGCTGTGTGAACCCAAAATGCAAAGGGACCCCTAGCCTAGCCAGCTACTCTGTGGTTTCCCAGTTGTTCCCCAGCTCCCTAGAGGGCCCTCAGCAGACTCTTGTTTACATCTTCCACCCTGACCCCCAGCTTGGGTGCGGTTCTCCCCTGGTGAATCAGGAGGGCCCAGCTGGGCAGGTTTAGGAGGGCGAGTCACTGCAAAGGCAGGTGTGAGAGTGGGCCCACCCTCCGGGTCCTCCCATTGTTCTGGGGCCTCTGATTGGAGTCCGCATTGAGCACCCCTCACCCCACATGCCTCCCTTAGGAACGTGCTCACACATGTGGCCACAGATGTAAGAGACAGACCTGCCTCAACTTGCCTGTGCCAGAGTTGACCCGCGGGCTGTCTGCCATTGCCATTCCCTCTGCCTACTCCCTCACCTCCTTGGCATCTCACAGCAGCTGAGCTGGAAGTGGGTGGGAAAAAAAGCAACTAGTACTTGTGCCCAGCCCTGTACTAAGCTCTGTTAACTCATTTAATCCTCACAGCCCTAGCAGTGAGATAATTTTATCATCCCATTTTATAGATGAGGAAACTGAGGCACAGAGAGGTCAAGACACTTGTCCAAGGTCACACACCTTGGAAGACACAGACCTGATATTGAAACCCTTACTGAATACCTGGCACCTTTTTAAGTGCTTTATATGTGTTAAGTCTTTGAATTCTTGTAACAGCACTATGAGATTGGGATGCTTATTATCTCCATTTTACAGATGAGGGAACTGAGGTCCAGAGAGGTGAGGTCACTTGCTTAGTTAGGGTTGGCCAAGTCTGGTCAGAGCCAGGATTCTAGCTCAGTTCTAGCTGAGTTTAAAACCTAGTCGTTTTAACCCCTGCAGTGTGTAGATCCCTCCCTCACCTACTTTCCTGCCAGTTTCCTGCCAGGTTTCCCTGTCTCCAGTTTTTCTTTATCTTTCACGATTCTTCCTACATGGCCCACTTCTGATCAAGTTTTGAACTTTCCCTGCTCCGGCGCCCTCCATGGCTCCCCTGGGCCTTCCTGATAGTGATCAGGAGGAGTCCAGTCCTATGTTCAGAGCTTCCTGTCTCCAGGCTCCTTCCCACGTTCAGCTTCCCTTCTCCACCCCTGACCCCCTTTGCTGTAACAAAGCCCAAGTACACACTGTTCCTCCAACACAGCCGCCATCCTGCCTCCACTCATTGCTCAAGCTGTTCCCATTGCCCAGAATACCCTCTCTTCCTTCTCGCTTCATTTTGAAATCCAATCTGACCTTAAAGGCCCAGCTACTTTCTTCCTTTTCTCCCCCTTCCTTCCTTCTCACATCCATCCCATCCTCCTAATCAGACAGCAGTCCCTGAGCCCCTGCTATATGTCTGGCCCCTTGTTGGCTTCGCTGGGGACATAGCAGTGACCAAGACACTGCCCTCATGGGGCTCCCAGGCCAGGGGAGGAGACAGACCCATCACTAGGCTGCGACAGCTCAGAGTGGTCAGGGCTGGGATTGGGGAAGCCCAAGGAGTTGTGGGAGTCCAGAAGAGGTGACTGGCTAGACCTAGGGTATCAGAGAGGGCTTCCTGGAGGAGGGGGCATGTGAGCTGAGACCATCCTGAAATCATCCCAGATTAACCATCATATCTAAAAAAGAGAGAGACAGAAGATACTGAATCTGCCTAAGATTAAAAAAAAAAAAAGATAATTTCAACCAACCTCCTTCAATCCACACAGTGTTTTTGGAGCATTTGCTGTGTGCCAGGCCATGGGTTGGGACACAGCCATAATCATGGCAACCCTAGTCCCTGCCTTCAGAGCTTGTAGTCTAGTAGGGATGGGGTGGGTAAGCCTAGGGCAGTGGGGTCAGACCAGAGGTAAAACCAGCTCTGTGCTGTGTGATTTGGGCAAGTGACTTCACCCTTCTGAGCTTGTTTCTTCCTCTGTAACAGAGTCAACAATCCTCCTGGGGTTGTGTTTTTAGGATTAAGTAGGTTATAGCACATTGAGTCTTTGTCATTATGCCTGGAATGTTCCAGGTGCTTAGTAAACAGGAACCTTTATTAATCACCTCCTCTCCACTCCCACTCGGGCAGCTGGGCACCGGAGGGAATAGCTCTTCCTGAATCCTCCAGTCCAATACTTTGATTCTGCTTGACCTTCCTACCTCAATTAGATGTCTGCTACGCAACTGGGCTCTGAGGGGGTCAGAGAGAACATGGCCTTGACCCTGGGGTGGCAGGGAGGGCTGGGGAAATGGGGGTGGGATGAGCCACACAGCTTCCTTCTGTGGAGATGACCAAATTCTCCCAATTCTTGCTAAAGGCCTGCTGTGTGCTTAGAGCTGTGTGTGCGCGTGCGTGCGTGCGTGCGTGTATGTGTGTGTGTGTGTGTGTGTGTGTGTGTACGCACACACATGCATGTGAACCCAGTCTCAAGAAGCTCTTAGTTGACTCAACAAGATACAGCTAAGTTCTTGTTTTCTGTTTGCTTCTCTGGTTTTCTATTGCCCTCTCTCTGTTTTTCTCTGCTTCTATCTTTGTCTTTCTCTGCCATTACTTTGTATTTGTGTCTCCCTTTCTGTCTTTCTACATTTCTTTCTTTCTCTTCTAGTAACTTTGTGCCTATTAGTCAGAATAGGTCAGGACTTGCTGTAGGAACAAACAATCCCAGACAGCTCTGTGCGGTGCTGTCTTCACGCAGGGCCCAAGCTGAGGAAGCCTCCATTTCTCTTTTCACCCCGTTCTACAGTAGGGAAAAGAACATGGCGAGTCGCACACTGGCTTTAAGGCTTCCACCCAAAAGTTACACTTCTGCTCATATTTCATTGGTCAAAGCAAGTCAATAACCTAAGTTCAAAAGGGCAGGCATATGCCTGCAAGGGGGAGGGCTGGAGCTATCTGGTGAGCAGTTCTCATGACTGCCGCAACCTTTGTCTCTGTCATCAATTTGTCATTCATGTCTTGGTTTCTTCTCTTTCTGTGATTCAGCCTCCATCCATCAACTCCTGCCTCTGTCATTTTCCCCAGAAGGTATCACTTGGTTTGGGGACGGAGATGAGGCTTCCAAGTTTTTGGTGTGTGGGGGTGGGGCGCGGATATTTGGGGATTGCTTGTTACTGCATCACAACCTGGCCTATCTTTACTCATCTGAGGGGCCAGAGAGACACAGATACAAAAGAAGTGGTGATAGAGAAAAATGGACAGAGACCCTTCCCCACCTGTGTGGAGGCCTTTGGGGAATCTTGTGATTGCTGGAATAAGTGGGCTTGGCTCACCCCAGTGAGCTTGGGACCAGTGATCCCAGGAAGCTCCCTGGTCCTTGGAAGGCCCCAGGTCTGAGGCAGGACATTCACTTTCCTGCATCTGTCTCGCTCTTGAATTCTTTCTTGTGTGGAGACAAGAACCCTGTCACCGCTGCTTTGGATTGAGTCCTCACTTTGAGATCCCTGTGAACCTTTGGCGACAGGTCCATCTTCATTCCCTCTCATGGCAGCACCCCCATCCATCCACTTCCCTCCCCAGCCTCAGCCCTGACCCCACCCTGCTCTGCCCCACACAGAACAAACCGTGGAAGAAGCTGAAGACAGTTCTGAAGTATTCGCCGTTTGTGGTCTCCTTCCGAAAACACTACCCTTGGGTCCAGCTATCTGGACATGCTGGTGAGAGCAGGGTGTGGGGGCTGGCGGGGGGCAGACAGGGCTGGGCAGAGATGCTTGGGCTGGGGAAGGAAAGCTACAGAGCTATTCTCTGTAGTTCAGTTTCCCATCTGTAAAATGGGTTCGGTGCCGACCCCCACCTCATGGGGCTATTATGAGAAGTGCTTAGGCCTGGCCTGGTCATTTATACACCAGAGCAGAAGGTTGTTCCCTGTTATCCCAGTATTGGGGTGTGGAGTGGGGGTGTAAACCCACAACCCTGGGGACAAATGGGCCTGGGCTTAAAGCCTAGTTCTGCTCTTTATTTGTGGGTGACCCGGGAAATTTCCTTTCCCTCACTGGGCCTCAGTTTCCTCATCTGTAACATAGAGATAATCATACCTCCTTTGCAGGACTAACTGAAGGGTTAAAATTAAAATGTATATGGAGACTGAGACATAGGCCCCTCATGAATGGACGTTATCATTCCCTGTCCTCACCCTGTGTCCAGAGCCCAGTAGGCCTCCAATAAACAACAGCTATAATGGTTTTTCCCCAGGGCCTAGAATAATGTATCCAGTACATAAGAGCACAATGCCTGGCATGTAGCATTTTTCCATAAAGAGTTAGACAATAAATATCTTATTTTCTGTGGACTATATGGTCTCTGTCACAACTATTCAACTCTACTGTGACAGCACAAAAGCAGCCATAGATAATATGTAAACATGTCTGTGTTCCAATAAGGTTTTATTTACAAAAACGGGCAGTGGGTTGACCTAGGACAAACCATGCCCACCAGCAAAGGGAGACAGGAGGGGAACTCACCTGCCGTGTTCATCCTAGATCTGAGTCAGAGAAAAGGCAAGGCTCCCCTGAAACTGTAAACACAAGCCTGCCATCTATATGTGTCCTAGTTACTATTGCTGAGTTATAGCAAAAACCAAAAAACAAGAAAACCTCAAAACTTAGTGGTGTTTTAAAAAAGTAAAACTTAGTGGAATGAAACAACCATTTTATTATAGTCACATGTTTTGGGTCAGGAATTCAGACAGAGCATGGCAGGGATGGCTTGTTGCTGCTCCATAACATCTGGCAACTTAGCTAGGACAGCTTGAATGGTGCAAGCTGGAAACTTTTGGAAGGTTATTCACTCACATGCCTGGCGATTGATGCTGACAGTTATTGGCTGGGTCTCAGCTGGGGCTGCTGGCTGGAAAGCCTCTGTGTGGCTTCTCCATGTAGCTGCTTGGGCTTCCTCACAGTATGGTCACCGCGAGTAGCAAGATTTCTTATGTGGCAGCTCAGGACTGCAAAGTGTGTCTGCCAACAAAGTGGAATCTGCTTTTATGACCTAGACTCTGAAGTCACACAGTGTTGCTTCTGCCATAAACCCTCTCAGATTTAAGGGGAGAAGAATGAGATTCCACTCTTTGCTGGGGAATGACAAAATTCTCGAAGACTGTGTGGGACAGTAGCTATTGCAGCCATTTTTGGATAATACAATCTGAAAATGCAATCTGCCTCAATAAGAATTTTTAATTCTAATTTATACTTTCTCTCTGCGTGGTCTAGGAAATGCTTGATTTGTAAATTAACTTAAATAGGTCCCAGTTGTTAGCTCCCTGGGAGCCCAGGCAGAAGCAAACGCACGTCTGCTCTGGAGAGTCAAGTTCTTGACTCAGATCTCACAAAAATTCCCACAGCTGATTGTGAGCTCACAATCCAAAATTACAAAACAAATGACGATGCACTCTGCTGTGAAGAGGACTTTGTCTAAACAAAGTAGAAATAGGCCCTTCCCTTGCCATCCCCTGGCCAAGATTTTGAGATTTGCAGGGAGGGAGAGAAAGCATTGCAGAAGGGTCAGGCAAAAGGACAGGGGCCAGGTCTGATGCCTACAGGAGATTCTCTTGCTGATCCAGTCCTGACGCTCTTATTGACTGTGCTGCTCCTAGGGAACTTCCAGGCAGGAGAAGATGGCCGGATTCTAAAGCGTTTCTGTCAGTGTGAGCAGCGTAGCCTGGAGCAGCTGATGAGCGACCCCCTGCAGCCTTTCGTGCCAACTTACTATGGCGTGGTACAAAAGGATGGCCAGACCTTCAACCAGATGGAAGATCTCCTGGCAGACTTTGAGGGCCCTTCCATCATGGACTGCAAGATGGGCAGCAGGTGGGGTCAGGGACAGCCATGAGGCAGAGGTGGAGGGTCAGGGTGGGCATGCTTGAAGATGGTGCCAAGTCAGCCTTCAGAGTGGTTGTACATACCACCAGCAGGGTGTGAGAGTTCCAGCTGTTCTATTTTCTCATCAACACTTGGTATTCACCTGTTTTATTAATTTTAACCATTCTGGTAAGTGTCTCATTATGGCTTTAATTTCTGTTTCTCTGATGACCAAAGAAGTTGAGTGTTGATTGGCCATGTGAAATCCTCTTTTGAAAAGTGCCTGTGTGAATATTTTGCCCATTTTTCTATTGGGCTGTCTTTTTATTTTTGATTTGTAATTTTTTCTGTATTATGGATACAGGTCCTTTGTAGGAGATATACACACACATATACACACATTCTCCAGCTCTCCCATTTCACTCTCTTAATAGTCTTTTGATAAAGAGAGTATACTTTTAATAGAATCCAGTTTGTCAGTTTTTTTCATGTGTTTAAGAAATGCCTGCCTACTCCAAGATCATGAAGATCTCCTGTTTTCTTATGTAAGATTTATTGTTTTAAGTATTACATTTAGATCTGCAACCCATCTAGAACTAATTTTTATATATGGTGTGAGGTAGGGATCGAGGTTCTTTTTTTCCCCCCATGTGGATATCCTATTGACCCATCCCCTTTATTGAGAGGACTCCCCTTTTCCCACTGAATTGTAGTGCCTTCGTTGTCATAAATCAGGTGAATGTGTTTGTGTGTCTGTTTGTGGACTTGGTTTTGGTCCACTGATCTATTTGTCTATTTTTGTGCCACACTATAGTTTTATAACACGCCTCCAATATCGTGGAGTGTAAGTCCTCCAGCTTTGTTTTCACAATTTCCTTTGTCACATCCTCTGTGTTCCAGGACCTACCTGGAAGAGGAGCTGGTGAAGGCGCGAGAACGGCCCCGCCCCCGGAAGGACATGTATGAGAAGATGGTGGCTGTGGACCCTGGGGCCCCCACCCCCGAGGAGCATGCCCAGGGTGCAGTCACCAAGCCCCGCTATATGCAGTGGAGGGAGACTGTGAGCTCAACCTCCACCCTGGGCTTCCGGATTGAGGGCATCAAGGTGAGGGCCAGGAGCTGCTAGCCTGTCCCTAGAGGGCTGGGAACTGGATCTAGGCAAGACTTCTTGGGGAACATGGGTGTCAGGGAAAGCTGGAAAGAAGCAAGACCTGGAGAGCGAGCAGGAGACTGCGGAGGATGAAAAGCCTGGGGCTAAGAGAGGTCCTGCTCCTCTCACGTCCATATCCATCAGAGACCAAGTTTTGTTTATCCCTCTGCCTGAGCATCACTTGATTCCATCTTTGTCTCCCTTCCCGTGGCTCTGCCCTCGCCTAACCCCCATCTTCTCCTGCCCCAGCCTCCTCTGGTTCATCGTCCAACACAGTAAGCTGGAGTGATCATCTTCCTTATGGAGAAGGATTTCCTTTTTCCTTCTTCCTTCTTTTTTTTTTTTAATTAAATCTCGTGTTTGACTAGGTATTCACAAAGTTCAAAAGTCAAAATCATATTATAAAAGGGTGTACAGGAGAAATCTCTCTCCCAACCCTGCAGCTTCCCTCCCTTCCTTTCCCCTTTAGAGCTATAATAGCTCTTTGTGGATGTGCCACAGTCCCCTAAAGATGGCCACCTGGGTTGTTTGCATTTTCCATTTTTTGCCATTATAAACAATGCCTCAATGGATCACTTTGTACACAAGACATTTTGCTAGTGTGAAGGTTTAGCTGAAGGCTAGATTCCCGGAAGCATGACTACTGGTTCAAAGATGAAATGCATTGGGAATGTTCCTAGAGATTGCCAAACTCCTTCCATAGGTGTTGTACTGTTGTGCATCCCACCAATGACATATGAGAGTGCTTGGGGTTTTTTTTGTTTGTTTGTTTGTTTTTTATTGCGGAATTTGGGGGATGGGAACAGTGCTGGGGAATTGGGGGAAGGGGAACAGACAAGTTGCTGTCGTTTTGTTCTTCAGTCTAGTTGTGGAGGATGTTGCTTCACTGGCCCAAGTTGGCACTATCATTGCGCTCTTCCCGGGCGAGGCAGATTAGTCGCCGGCTTCTGGACGGCCGCTCACGCTGGCTGCTGGCCGCTCACGCTGGCTGCTGGCTACACACGGTAGCCCATGGCAACCCACTGCCACAGGGGCTGCAGCCTACACCGTCGTCGGCGACTCACGGCAGCCCAGCTCCAGGTTGAGCCGTTGTTCAGCATCTTAGCTATAGAGGGCAGTGTCACTGGCCCTCATATGTGGGATCCGAACCGGGGCCCTCTGGCATCCTGAGCCAGTTCTTAACCATCGCGCCACTCGGCCGGCCCGAGAGTGCTTGTTTTCCCGCAGCTTCGCCCGAGCCTTCATTCTAAGTTGCAAATCTGGCTGTGTCATTCTCCTTTTCACAACCATTCCTTGGCTCCTTAGGGCCCTCAAGAGAAGTTCCCTGGCCTAGACAGCCCTCCAGGGTCTAGCCTCGTCTCTCACTCCTTTCTTCCTTCTTGTGTACCTTCAAGCCACAGTGAAGCACTTCATTTCCTTGAAAGGGTCCTGCTCTCTCCTGCCACAGGGCCTCTGCACATGCTGTTCCCTCTGCCAGGACTGTTCCCCTGGTTAGCTCTCATTTTCTTGTCTCCTTTTAAATTTCACTTCCTCCAGGAAGTCCTCGCTACTAGATCAGGGTCCTCTCTTTACCTCCTCAGAGCTCCCTATACTCCTTCATTATTATTATCTCCTTTAGTGATGCTCTTATTCACTCTCTGCCTCCCTCACCTGACTGTGTCTGTCCTGTTACCTCCATGTTACCATTGCCCACATGGCACCTAGCACAGCATGGCAGTACAACTCAGATGGCTTCTCTGTGCCCCTCTCAAACATAAAAAGTAACACTAGTCTCATTTGAGTGCTTGTTTACCATGTGCCAGGCACTGTCTATACATCCTACATGCCTAATCCCCTCTAGTCCTTATACTAGCTTTAGTAAATTCCCATTTTCCAGATGAGGAATCGAGGTTGGAACAGGTGAAGTGACTTGCTTAAAGCCACCCAGCTAGGAAGTAGTAGAGTCACAATTCAAAGCCAGATTTACCCCCATCCAAAGCCCACTTGCTAGAGACTGTCTCAGGCAGCGGGGTACAAGGTTAGACTTGGAAGGACCAGCTGCTCAGGAGTGTGACTTGGGGCTGGATTGATCTGGGCTGGGCAGACGGGCTGGCTTCTGCTGAGCAGCAATTGAGCATGGAGGCAGGCAGGTGGCCCCAGGAGGTGCCTGAGGCTGCTTGGCGTTGGGTGTGGGAAGGAAAAGTTATGACACTGCGCCTTCACCCCTTGCCCTGCAGAAAGCCGATGGGACCTGCAACACTAACTTTAAGAAGACACAGGAGCTGGAGCAGGTGACAAAGGTTTTGGAGGACTTTGTGGACGGGAACCGTGGAATACTGGTGAGCAGGACACCCATGCCCCAAATTTAGCAGCTTAGGACCACTGCCATTATGGTTGTTCCCAAGTCAATGGTCTTTTGCTTAGGGCCGAGATCAGCTGGTGGCTTGGCCCAGTTGGCTGGTCTAGGAAGGCACTGTTCACATGTCCGCTGGTCTCAGCTCATGACTTGGCCACTTGACTCCTATGATCCAGCAGGCTGGTCTGGGCTTGTTCTCACGGTGGAACAGGTGGCCAAGAGAACAAGTGAAAGTGTAAGGCCTCTTGATGGCTAGGCCACCATCATTTCTGCCATGTTCCGTTGGCCACAGCAAGTCATATGACCAGGCCTAGGTTAAAGGGAAACAGACGTTGCCTCTTGGTGGGAGGAGCTGCTAGGGATTGTGGGTACTTTTGTAATCTAATCGCACTATCATCTGTGCCACCCCAATGCACCCCCCCACACCCCTCCCATTTTCCTCATGGCTCCCCTTATCTCATCCTGGCCATGTCTGCTGCTCCTTTGGGGGTACGGGAGAAGGTCAAATCTCAAGGCGGGTAAGGACCTACAAAGTCCCTATGCTAACCAAGAAACCTTCCCTCTCATACACAGAGAAAGTACGTGGTACGCCTAGAAGAACTTCGTGAAGCTCTGGAGAACTCTCCCTTCTTCAAGACCCACGAGGTGTGAACCCCAGCCACCGTGGGAGCAGAGGGCCCTGTGTGTGTGTGTGTGTGTGTGTGTGTATGTGTGTGTGTGTGTGTTTAGGGGCTGTTGGGGTCCAGGTGGCATGAGGGGCAATCGCTCACAGAGTTACAGGCTAAAGCTATTAAAAGGAGACCCCAAGTTTTGGGGTTTGCTTTTTTGGGGTAGGCAGCATAAGGGATCTCAGGGAGGTAGGAGAGTTAGGGGCATGGACTTGAGCCAGGTGGCCTGGGATGAAGGCTGGCTCTGCTGTGTGACCTTTCGGTTTCCTCCCAACTAGGAACAATAGCACCTTCCTTGTAGGGCTGCTGAGGTGTGAGACAAGCAACCAAGCGCCATTGGGAGCATAGAAGTGCATTTAACATCTACCAATAGCTCTTACAATTACTTTGTAATCATAATTATTTACAATTATTGTTATCTGCATTCCTCAGTGGCTCTCCCCCATCCACAGCCTATGTGTCTTTGGAAACATTCACCTCTCTGGGGCTGTGTCGGAAAGTCTGAGAAGTAGTGACAGCACCGCATCTATCTTCTCCTCCCCTCCTCTCTCTAAGCTTTTCCACCTCCCCCTCAGACCCATCTCCCCTCTTTGTCCTATTGCTGACTTCCGGAAGAGCCCTGATCTGGGCATCAGGCTGGCCTGGGTTGGAACCCCTGCAGGATGGGGTAACAGAGGACCTGCTCTCTGGGCATGGGAAAGGTTAAGTGCATTAATATAGGGAAAGTGCGGCCCATAGTAAACCCTCAGTGTGTGTGGCTGTTACTGTCATGTTTCTTATCCTCAAACGTCCTCCTCATTGTTCTTGTCACTGCCTTTACACACAAGTCACAAAAAGGCGGCCTGGGGATCCCATCTCTTCTGTTCTCATGTTTGGTTTCACCTGCCTGGTGACTTAACATTTTGAAAAAATGAGTCACCAGCATGTTTTTAAAATGTGAGACTGCACACCAAAATTGGGATTTCTAGTTTCCCCTGGGAGATGTGGCAACACTGGACCACTTGCCACATGCCAACAGCCATGCAGGGCAGGGCAGCGTCTCCCTCTTCTCATAGGCACCCACTCGCCTGTCCTGTCCTCTGGGTTCTCTGGAGGCACTGCAGTTTGAAACCCAACTAGAAAAAGAGAGGGGTGTGCAAACCTGGAGTTAGATGAAGGCAAGGAAAGTATTTATTAGAAAATCAAAACCAGCATCTCTGAGGGTTCCAGCCCCACAGGCAGCTGATGAGTGCATGGATCATGGAATGCTGCTAACGACCCCAGGAGGTAGGGCTGTGACCATCATCCCCATTCTACAGATGAGGAAACCGAGGCCTGGAGAAAGGGGGCCTAGGTCACCAGCAGCAATCCTCTGGGGCTGTGTAGTGGCTGCCCTTTCCACAGGGAAGACATGACCCACTTCCTTAGTCCCCCGTGGGCTGCTCTGACCCACCCATTCAGGATCCTGGAGGCATTTGAGTTTGTACCTCAGCTTGAAAAAGGGTACTGGTTAACATCTGCCGCACAATTGCTATAGAGGCAACTGTTCTAAGTGCTTTGTATAATGAATACATGTAATATGCACAGCAACCTGTGAGGTAAATGGTACCATTATTCCCACTTTGTATATGAAGAACAGAGGCTCAGAGAGGTTAAGTCACCTTCCCAAGGCCACACAGCCAATAAGAAGCAGAGGCAGGATTTGAACCCAGGCAACCTGGCTCCAGAGTTCATGCTGTCAACCACCCTGTTCAGATGCCTCCTGAGGGGACCTTGGCCAATGCCTCCTCTGCCCCCTAACCTCCCACCTCTCTCCCTGCAGGTGGTGGGCAGCTCCCTCCTCTTTGTGCACGACCACACTGGCCTGGCCAAGGTTTGGATGATTGACTTCGGCAAGACAGTGGCCCTGCCTGACCACCAGACACTCAGCCACCGGCTGCCCTGGGCTGAGGGCAACCGTGAGGATGGCTACCTTTGGGGCCTGGACAACATGATCCGCCTTCTTCACGGGCTGGCCCAGAGTTGACCCACTTGCCCACTGCCAGGTTTATTTATTGGATGATACCCGCCTGGCTGGAGGAGCCCTGAGGTGTGTGGGGGCCTAAGGTTGGCCATGGAGCCACTGACCTCCAGGACAGGAGGTTGTATTGTACATCATGCAAGACCAGTGTGGAAGACCTGAAGGGCTTTGGAGACCAGGTCGCACCTGGCCCTTTCATGATACAGGAACTGGCGAGCGGACATGACATGGCTGGGTCCCACTGTATGAGTCCACCACACTGGGTCCACTGACCGGACAGGAAGGTTTCTGAGGGGCTGCTGGAAGCCACAGATAAACCTTGCACCCTGAAAGAACACCATCCAGATGCTGTAGGGTACAGGCCGGACACCACGCCTATCCGTATGACTAATCACTGCGTCCTTGTCAGCCTCCTTTGGCGGCCAAGCTGGCTCCTGAGGCCAGGGGCCCGTCAGCTTCATCTGTGGTGCCCCAGGACCACACATCATTTGTGAACAAATGTAGGAGGGTTTGTCTGCCTGGGAGAGTTATGGCCCCATCCCTTCATCTGGGTGACGTTCAAGTGCTGACAGAGGCTCTGAGGAGGGTGATACCATGGGACTGGCCTGAGAACTGACGTTGGTTGGGGCCCAGTTCACCTTGCCCTGCCCACCTATGGCCCTTTGGGATCCTCCCTGCTCCTGGGGGAACTCTGCTGACCCCCCTGCAGACCAAAACCATGACCACATCGTGTGCTAGCACCGTGACCAGCACAACCTCATTCCTCGGGCACCATCTCATTTTTGGGACTTCCTCCTAGCTGAGGCGGCAAGAAGGGCTTTCAGGGGCAGGGTAGCAGGCTTGGGAATCAGAGTTGCCTGCCTTGGGTAGCTACCATTCCACCCCAGGCCACAGGCTTAGGGTGGGTGGGGCTGCTGGTTGTGACCCCAGGCTCACAAACTGGTCCAAACCAAAGACCCCAGCACCCTGAGATGGGGGATGCCCCTCATCCGTCTCCTCCTGCACCTGTAGCCTAGCTTCCTGGCTTCCACATGGCTGGGCTAGGGGAGGACAGGCACATCTCTCTTAAGCCAAAGCTCAAACGTTGTCTTCCAGGGCTGAGGAAGCACACTCCTTTTCTACTGACCTTTATACTTATTTATATGAGGCAGGTAGTTGTTAGATGGGGCAGCACTGGGGAACAGAAGGCAGTATCGGTTCTACCCCCCCATGACGACTCCCCAATAAACAGACATTCAAAGTCAGCATCGTGGAATTTTTTTCTTTTGCATCTGGGGTGTGTGGGCTCAAAACTAATCTGAGCATTAGCTTGGCGTGGGGTAACGGGACAGTGACCAGTTTGGGATAGAGATGCGGGCTCCGAGTGCTCACTGAACTGCTCCTCTTGTGCCTTGCTCTGTGCTAGACAAGGCAGGGGACACAGTGGTGACCAAGATAGTGCCAAGCCCTGCCGACGGGCTGCCAGGACAGTGTCCCAGTGTCAAGAGCTGGGATGGGGAGGTACAGGTGGAGGGGTCAGGGTTGGGATGGGGTATTCCTCACTTCTGGTTAGAAACACCACACTGTATAGTCTAAGTCCCTTTGTTGGGCACTGGAGACACAGCAGTGACTAACACAGGCCCCTTTCAGATCTCGAAGTCTACGTAATCGTAATCGCATACCTATAGGTCTGCGGAGGTACTAACTGCCTGATTTGAATCCTGGCCCTGCCACTTGCCGGGCCATGTGACCTTAGGCCAGTGACTGCACTCCTCCAAGCCTCAGATCTCTTCATCTGTAAAATGGGGACCTAGTACCTTCCTTACAGGATTGGAGGATTTGACGAGTTCACTGGGGGTAAAGGGGCTGGCACATTGAACTGCTTTTAAGTTTTTAAGTTAGAACATGGGGAGGGGCCTAGCCCTGGCTGAGGGAACCTTCCCTGAGGAAGTAATGAGCCAAGCTGGTTCGGGGTTCAGAACAAGTCACCCCAGATGTGCCTCTGTGGTATGTGGATTTTGAGCTTAAGGCAACCAAGAATCTGTGGGCTCATGAGAAAACTCTGTCCCACCCGCCCTTAACTACCTAGAAGAATTTGAATTAGGGGACTTGCCCATAATAACAGATTATCAGATGTTGTTTTGTACACCTGAAACTAATAGTAATAAAAAAAGTTATCAGAGGTAAATTTTTTGACCTATCTATAGGGCAGGGCAAACTTCTAATTGAACACCTGCTCTTCTTATCCTGCAATGACCTTCCTCCAGCTGAAGCCCAAAGTGATCCTTAGATCATTTTTCCTGTCTTGGAACTTCTCATGTGGGGTCTCTGACTCTCTCATGTATGTGGGGTTCCCCATGTGTACATGTATTAAATTTGGTCATTTTCTCATTATTCTGTCTCATGTAGATTTAATTATGAAACCAGCCAAAAGAACCTTGAGGGGAGAATTTCTTCCTCTCCCACACTGGAGAAGTTAGGAAGTGACCCTTAGCCTCACCACTTAGGGCTGCAGTGGGGTGCACTAGGGACCTGAAAGGCAGTATAGCTGGTGGCAGAGAGTGTGAGAAAGAACAGCCTGGGATGAGGAGAGGCGGGCTGGGCTGGGGGAGTTTAGTCCCTATCCTGTGAGCAACAGGAGCTGCTAGAAGTTTCTCTGCAGGGTTGTGGGGAGACAGGGTTTTTGTTTTCCTCCCTCGGTCCTGGCCCCATGTGAACAGACACTGGGGAGCAGCCAGGAGGCCCGGTGAGGAGGCTGTGGCAGATGTCCAGAGAGAGGACGACGGTTTAGAAGAGGGTGGTCACCAGTGAGAAACAGATGGACGCAGCATTCACGTGGGCTGGACAGGACACGGGGTCTGAGCTGTTGTCCGTCTCTCCCCTGGGAGAGGGAGCTTGCCTGTCAGGCTTCTGGCTCTCACCCCGGCCCACACAGTAGGTGCTCAACACTCAGGGGATGGGCTTGAGGGTGGGGGAATTGGGGTGATGGCCAGGCTTGAGACTGGATGGGTTGGAGGGGACCCTGCATGAAGGATGACTGACAAGGTGCTCAGGAGGCCCAGCCCAAACCCTCTGGCTGTCACACAAAGGGAGAAGCAGGGGTCTGGGCCCTGACACCCTGGCTCAGGGCTGCAGCAGACTAGTGGCTGGAATCCTGTGGTCTGAGGAGCAGGGCCTGGCCACAGAGGCCAGCCCGCACCCCGCCAGCAGGCACCACATACTCCCGGCCATCGGCAGCCCGTGAAGGTGAGAAGTCCGTCAGCTGCAGGTTGCTATCCCGAATTTGGTTATAGTCCCACAGTTGGTAGTGCCAACTCTTGCCCTGCTTGGAGAGAAGGTAGACGGCTTCTGGTGAGCCTTCATCAGGCAGGGATGGTGGCTGGCAGGGCGTGCCGGGCATGGGGTGGAACAGGCCTGGAAGCTCAGGGTCCTCTGCATAGCCAGGGCTTGGCACACCCTGCACACCCAGCAGGACTCCTGTGACGAGAGGGGAGGCTGTGAGTGGGGGCTGAGCCCTGACAAGGTGCTGAGGCTCACTGCGTTCTCCCCGATGCCCTCCAGGGTAGGTGCTGCCTTGCCCCATCTTACAGAGAAGTCAGCCAGGGCCAGTGGGCACACAGCTGGGCTGGGATTTGGAGCTGAGCTGCAAGCATTTTAAGTCCTGCCTCCTACAGCCTGTCAGCACAGGGAAGTGGAGAGGCGACATTAAACAGAGCAGACATTGTCACCCCGTTATCTCCAGCTGTCCAGGAGGGAGATGCTCAGAGTGGAGCCTTCAAGGCCAAAGCCCTGCAGGGGCCGAACAGAGCCTTGATCCAGGTCATCTGATGCACACAAATCTGTCCTTCCAGGAAGGTGGTCTGACGACAATGCTGGTCATAGCTAACACTTACACAGACATGCAACATATAAGGCACCACTGTCCTATGAGTTTTCTGTGCCCTGCCTATGAGGTAGTCCTATAGCCCTCTGAGGTGGGTACTACCGTCACCTCAATTTCCAGGTAAGCCCATGGAAGCCCAGTCAGAGCCTGAAAGTGGCAGGACTGGACCTGGAGTCCAGACTGTTTGATCTCAAAGTCTCCAATCCGAACTTGTCTATGGAAACCCCGACTGGCAGACACTGAGGCACCTGCTGCTGCTAAGTCCCTGATAAGTACCCTGTGGGGACAGGGATGGCCCAGCCCTGGTCCCTGTCTCAAGAGTAGTAGGGAGGTGGTCGTGCAAGGAGGAGAATGTGAGGAGGTGCGATGGGGGATGGGGAGATGCAGGGTGAGGGCACGGGGACAGAGGGGGGACCCACCTGTGCTCACTGCCCAGTGGGCCTTGTGGCCCTTCTTCTGACATGGCTCGTGGTTGAAGTCCTCATCATAGCTGGTGCTGGGGTTAAGGCCAAAGCTGTGTGTGGCCCTGGGGCCCACCCAGCTCCACCCAGCCCTGATCCCTTCCTGCCCCGGGATACGGGATGAGCAAGGGGTGTCCAGCGACAAGGTGCTGCAGCACACGGTCTCTGTTGGGACCACCCAGGCCGCCACACAGCAGCTCTGCCTGGCATCCCAGTGCCTCCTGAGCCAGCCTGCCCATGTCGACCACTACAGGGACAAAGCAGACAGAGCGAGGGGTCAGTGTGTGCCTGGCACTATGCCAAGGGCTTGCCGGGATCAATGCCTCTAACCTTCACCATGACATCACCTCTTTCTGCAAACGCAGAAAATGTGGCACAGAGGGTAAGCTGCTTGTCCAGGGTCACACAGGAGGAGGTGGCAGAGCTGGGCTGGGAACCCAGGCAGCCTGGCTCCAGAGTCTACTTGTAACCCTCTTGTCTACTGGATGGGGTGAGGGGCCTGAGGAATGGAACAGGTCCATGGTTGGCAGTGTCCCACCCGCCTCTCCAGTCCCTTCCTGGTGAAGAACGCCTGGCTTGTGACCCTTCTGCACCCAGCTCACCAGAGAACATCTCTCCCTGGGCGGAGTAGCCTCTCTCCACGGCCATCTGCATGAGTCTCTCCAGGGGGATGCCGCTGGGGGGCACCAGGAGCGTGCCTGCCATCCACAGGGCCACCAGTCCACACCTGGGGAGAGACAGGCCCAGCCCCTCAACCCAAGTCACAGTCTTTACTGGGCCCCCTCTGCTCTGGAAGCTGAGGTGTGGGAACAGGTTGGCTGTCCTGAGGAGCTCCCCTCACCTTGCCCAGGCCAGGTGGGGAGACATGACTCTTCTTCATGGGAGAGTAGTGGCCAAGGCTTGAGCCTAGGGCCAGAGGGCTACAGGTGGGGTGGAAGGGTAGGGAGAGATGTCACCTGGGCTTCCAGAAGGAGTAGGTGCCAAAGCGGAGCTAGAGGTGATGGACCGTGCTCATTTGTTCACTTGCTCACCAGTTCCAACTGTTTACTGCACATGCACCCAGGGCCCAGAACTGGTAAGGTGCCCCTCTTCCTCCCCTCCCCTCTTGGTCCTCAGCACTCTGCCTGGGATGAGATGAACCCCCCCACACACACCCCCCAAGGTCAAGCCTCATGGAGCACAGCGAAGGCAGGGGTTAGGGGATGCATGGGCAGCCAAAGGGTTGGGTTCTGGATCAGGGAACGTACTGAGGGCCTTCTTGGATGAGAGAGGGCAGGTCGGCACAGAAGAGGATCCACTGCAAGTCACTTCTGAATCTGAATCAGAGCCACACTCAGGTCACTCAGGAACCAGCTCCTAGAGTCCCCTCTGAGGTCTGGCTGGGAGCGGGTGCCAAAGGATGGCGAACGGCAGGAACACAGGCCAAGCTGTCCAGAGGCCTGAGGGCAGCTCCTGGCTGGGTCACTGCCCACTTCACCCACGGCACTTGCCCTCCCCAGCTTCAGTTTCCTCATCTGCTCAGTGGTAATGACCCTTCTACCTGCGGCTCCCTGCTCCTTCTCTCAGTTACTGAAGGGGTGAAGTGCAGACGTGCAAAAGCTTTGCAACTAGAAACCAGAATGATTTATTAAAGGAAATTTCTTGAAGGAGTATCTCTGTACCCAAACTCTGATTTTTCTCCTTTAAGCCTATTTCTCAAGTTGTTAAATAAGGTGAAAATCCCTTAAATCAGCCTTGAGTAAAACCAGATAACGAGCTCCAAGCCTAGAGATCTCCTTGTTCATTAGCCCTTTGTGGGCCTGCCCAGTCCCACCCTTGGGAAGGCCACTCTGATTCATTCCTCCCCGATCCAGGGCACAGGACGGGCAGCGAGGTGTGCCTGAATTTTTATTCCAAGGACAGTGAAAGGGCATGGCTGGTGTGGGGGGTGCCCTCCTCACGAAAGGAGATGACAGCACAGCATGGTGATTAAAAGAATGGAGCCCCCCTGACAGAGTTCAAACTGGGCTCTTCTACTACGCACTGTGGCCAAGTGACTTCACCTCTATGAGCCTCAGTTTCCTCACCTGGAAAATGAGATAATAGTTTCCACCTCACCGAGTTGCTGAGAGGATGAAATACGTACTTAGAAACACTTACAATAGTGCCAGACATATGATAAGCATGCAATAATGTGTGTTCTCATTTACATTAATTTTGTCTCATTATAATTGGGGCATTTAGGGCAGATTATTAACTTGCCTAGAAAGCTGGAAGTTTCTTAGGAGTCTGGGCTAGTTACTTCTTTCTCTTCCCCTTAGCCAGGCAATCTTTAAACTGGGTCCCAGAGCCCCAGCCAATGCTAGCCCCCTTACCTCCTGCCAGGGTGGGTCCCTAGGTGCTCCAGCTTCCTCCTCAGCCCCCAGAGTCCAGTCTCACCACCTCCACTCCCAATAGGTAGCCTCCCTCCCCCACACAAAGCCTTCCCATGGCTCCCTGGTACCCTCAGGATAGTCACCTTCCTTCGCATGGCCCTCATTCCCTACCCACTCATGAAACCCCGTGTTTTGCTCTTTCCCAGCTAAAGACACATTTGCAAGGCCTTAAAAAGCATGTATCTTCATTTCACTCTGGTCTCTGCACAAGCTGCTTACTCTCATCAACACATAACCTTGATAACTTGCTCAACAGCACTCAGGGGTCCTCCTCTCCACGTAGGCCCCCCCGACTCACAGTCTGGGTCAGCACCCGCTCTGACCACTCTGGGTTGTTACCGTCTGGTTGGATGGAGCTATCGGTCTCTCCCCCTGGACTTGGTGTTTGTGAGGGCAGGATCTTTCTTCATGGCTAAAGGCACACAACCACTGAAAGGGTCTAAGTAGGGGGCTGAAGCAGTCAAGCTGTTTGACCTTGAAGAAAGTAGAAAACCCCAAGAGGAGATGGTAGAGCGATCTGGGGACAGGTGGTCTGGTGGGTGGGGTGGGACACGGACACCCTACCGGTCCTTGTGCAGCTTCAGGAGCCTCTTCACGTCCTCTCTGCTCCTGGGGGCTGGGCCGGCCTTCTCCAAGGCCTCTTTCAGAAGGTGGCTCTTCTCCAGGCCGAAGACATGAGGGGGAGCAGTCCCCGTGGCAGGGGCTGGAAGTGGCAGTGGGGGTGGTGGGGGAATAGGGGCCTGGAGACTTGAGGGAGAGGGTGGAAAGGCTAAATTGGGTGAATGTGGAGGTAGGGGAGGAGATGGAATGCCAGGGACCTGGGATGCAAGGGTCCTTGGAGGGCTTGGGGTCTCTTCTGAAGGGAAGTATGGAGAAATCATTTTTGGGTCTAAGGTATGGGCTGGAAGAATGGGAGAGAAAAGGATCCTCCAAAATTGGCTGGTCTCAGGGATAGAGATTCTGAAGGTTTTAGAGTGGGGTTCTGGAACTGGGGGGCTGAGCAGTGGGATTGAAAGAACTAGGGCTAAAATTTGGCACCATGGGAGCAGGGATTGGAGCTGACTCAAATCATGAGGGATCTGAAGATTAACAGGGCGAGGCTCTTTAAACAGGAACCAGATTTGTGGTATGCAGTTGGGTTGCAAGGCTGAAGGAGGGAGATTTAGTAGGAATTCATTTATTACCCAGGGCTAGACTTGGCAACTTGGGGGCCAATTTTGGAAAATGAAGGCCCAGACCTGGGGTGAGGCGCCTACAGGGTGGGTTTTAGAGGCCCAGGGCTAAAGACTACGTAGAATTTTAGGCTCTGTCCCTCCTCACATCCCAGGCCCGAGTTCGGAACCTTCCAGCTGACCTTTGAGTTAGAGGTCAAAAGGACATCGGGAAGATTAAATGGCTTAGTTGTGGAGAAGATCCTGGAATCAGTGCGCAACACGAAAAGTCTGTGGGATAAAGAAGGTTCAGAGATCAGAGGCGGTAGGTAGCCGCGGTACAGCGGGAATAAGGAAAAGAATCATGGCGAAACACACCTCCACTTCCCGCAAAATGGCGGCCAAGTGCACGCCCTCTCCCATATCACGTGGTAGGGCTCGCACACGGGCCCGCCCCTTTAGAGATCACGTGACAGAGAACGCGGGGCGATGGGAGAGAGGTGGGGCTTCCAAAGGACTGCCTCCGGAAGAGACTGCAGCGCGAGCCACGTCCTGATTGGCGAGAGGCGCAGCCTTTACAGATTGGTCCGTAACCCGGAGCGCCGCAGAAGGTGGAGGACTTGCAGGGGTTGGGAGGGATTTTCTTGACAAGGCGGGAACCCAAGTGCCGTTTTGATTGGCAAATTCTGGGCCGAGATTGATTGGTAAGATCGGGGCAAGACTTACTCTGATTGGTCAAGCTAACGCATTTACGTGTAGTGGTTGGGTCGCAGAAAGACAAAGGCGGGGCCAGAAGAGGAAGCTTCGTGGTCGCCACTCAGAAACGTAGCAGGCACCGCTTGCCGGAGCTGCGGCTCTGTTGGTGAGTAATCTCGGACGCAGGCAGCCATCCGCATCGGGTGGGCGGAGCGCTTGGCACCTGGGTCTTTTTGAGCCTCGTGTGGGCAAACTTTTCCCGCCGCGCGAGGTTAGGGCGCCACAGAGTCCTCCCTCCTTTCTTAACTGGCTTTTACATCCGGGTTTTTTCTCCTGGGCCGGCTTTGAGCTCGTGGGCCAATGGGAATTGCCGGTTAGGACGTTCCGCCTATTGAGCCGCGTAGAGCATCTTGGGACTCGTAGTAAACTTCGACGTTTCCCTCACCACGCGGGGGGACAAGCGGTATACTGCCTTTGCTTTGTTTTCCAAGCTGTGCTCTCCTCTTGCCTTGTTCCCGCCTTACCTGATCTCCTCCTGGAAGGAAGATTCGTTAAGATCTAAGCAGCCTATTAAGTCCGCTTTGGGACAAGGAATTTGGAGAAACTCAGGGTTGAAGTTCTGTTTTTCCTTCTTTCAGCCCTACCTCAGCGCTTGACTCCATGGCAGTTCCCGAGACCCGCCCCAACCACACTATTTATATCAACAACCTCAATGAGAAGATCAAGAAGGATGGTGAGTTTTTGAGGGAGTCCAGCCTCCATGCTGTCCCTTATGAGTCGGCTACTTCTCTTCCACAACCTTCCCCAGGGCAAAATGTTAACCCCTCGGCCTTTGCACGTGCTGCTTCCTCTGGCTTTAATACTCGCCCAGTTCATTTTACACTGTACTCATTAACCTAGTCACTGTTGCTCATCCTTCAGGGTTTTAGCTGACAAGAGCCCTCCTCCAGGAAGCCTTCCCTATCTGCCTTCTCCTCAGGTGCCTGCCTCTAACATCCTATAGACCCTGGGTGTGCCACCCCTGCCCCCGCCCGCCCCTTCAAGCTCTGATTGCCTGGGCTGTCATGGGGCCCTCTCCACTGGCCTGTGAGCGCCATGAGGGCAAGAACTGGGATTGGCTTGGTCACTGTTGTTTTCAGTGATCAGCCAGCAATGAAAATGAAATGAATAATGACGACTAACACTATATGAGGGGCTGATATGTAAATCTTGATTACATTTAAATTTTTTTTTTGATTACATTTAATTTTTACCACAACCCTGCAGGTAGGAGCTAATCCATTTCTCAGATTAAGAAACTGACTTGCCCAGGGTCACACAGCAAATAAAAAAGTGGTTGAGATCACCAGTGTGGAATTCTGCTTCACTTAATTCTTGACATCAGACATACTTTTTCGTTTTCTTTAACAAGTTATCACCTTTTTTGAATCTCATTTTCTATATTTGAAAACCTGGCAAAATCATAATACCTTCTTTGTATGGATGTTGCAGGGATTAAATTAACTAAGTCTCCATGCAATGCTTCTTTTTATGGTACCTAGCAGTTAGTAAGGGCTGGTTAAATGTTAGCTCTGATTATTATGTCAAGAAAATTGTGGGGGAACCAAACGAGATTGCTAGGATTAAGTTTGAGGTTACCGATAAAGTTGCTGTTGAAAACAAAATAAGCCGTGTAAATCACCCATATGCTTTTAGAGCGTGGTGCTCAGGCAGTATCCTGTGGTGCCTGGTGACACACTGGTGACTATGACAGTCCTGGTCCTTTCTTCATGGAGCCACAAATCCTGTGGGGATGAGAGACCTGCTACCAGACAGTGATAGCCCAGAATAGCCAGGGCCATGAGTGGGGAAGCACAGGGCTGGGATTGGGCACTGAGAAAGAGGCATTCATTGCGTTTTATAGAAAAGATATTTTAGAAAAGCTTTCCGGGTAGAGGAAGCAGTGCAGTTGACCCTTGAACAACACAGAGATTAGGGGTGCTGATCACCCATGCAGTCAAAAATCCACATATAACCTGAGTTGGCCCTCTACATACACAGATTCCTAACTGTGGATCAAAAATCGTATTTATGTTATAGTGAGGGAGAAGAGTGCTCCTAACCCGAACCAGCATGTGCAGATGTCTAGGGACAAAAGAGCCTGGGGCATTCTGGGAACTACAGATAGTTGTGTGTGTGCCTGTGACTCAAGTAGAAGTTTCCAGTGGGCAGTGCCCTGATGGCTCATGGGGCCTTATGGGCAGGATGAGGCGGTGGACTTCGTCCTGAGGGTGTGGGAAGCCAGGCAAGGAACTCAGTTAATTGTGAAAGAGCTTCCCAGCTGTGGAGGGAGTGGGCCAGAGTCCAGGGGGATGACTGAGGCCCAGACTGGATTCATGGGGATGATGGATGGAAACAAACCCCAGAAATGTCATCAGGAGAATTTTGGCTAATTGCTTCAAAACACCTCTGCTTTCCCTCTGCTCTCCCCACTGCCCCACACGTTTTCTTGATTCCCCTACTATCTTTTTCATCGAGCATCTTCATCTCAGATACCTTCTTTGCGTAAGATTGGTACCCTGTTCCAGCTGCCAAGTGAAGCTTGGGTCCCAGTTCCAGCTCTATAGGATCTTCCCAGAATCCTTGGGATACTCCTGGGCCAGCGACAAATCCTCTGAGAGCCTGTTTCCATGGTAGTAAAAATGGGACAGTTGTAGTTTCTACCTCAGGGGGTGGTTGTGAGAATTTAGTGACTTTTCCTTAAAACACTTAATGGTATCTATTCATACAAATGTTTTTGGAGAAGTTGGTGTGCTAGAGTCTGCACTGAGCATGGGGATGCTACGGTAAACGAATACTTACCTTCAGAAGGAGAGCCGGACAACAAATATACAAATGTCAGGAGGTGGAAAATGCCATGAAGGAAAAGCAAGTAGGGTATGAGGACGGGGGAGAGTGACATGAGGGGCATTTCTTTAACAGGGTGGTCAGGGCAGGCTGCTGAGGTGGCAACATTTCTGCTGATACCTGGGTGACTAAAAGGAGGCAGCCATGTACACATCAGGAGAAAGGTGTTCCTGGCAGAGGGAGTAGCCAGTGTAAAGGTCCTGAGCCAGAATTGGTGTGACGGGCCTGAGAGAGGGGAGGCCATTGTGGCTGGACATAAGGGCATGAGGTGGAGTGTGGGGAGAGATGAGGTTGGAGAAGTCGGCCAGTGCCACATCACATAGGCCGGTGTCAAAGTGCTAGTGACTAGGAAAGAAACGCTCACATTTCTGGAGCATTTGCAATGTGCACTTTGTATGTATGACTCTTTTTCCTCATACAGTCCTACCCTGTGGGGTAGGAATTGTTACTGTTGCTCTTTTACAGAGGTGTGCTCACCACCACTTGAGTGGTTTTGGCTGCTACTGTTATTTCTGGCTTTTAAGGGATTTCTGACCCACTGCATTCTGGGTACCTGTTGGTTGGCTGATGGTTTCCCTTCTGGGCTGCACTTTCCTCTGAAAAAGGGAGTGTAAGACTCAGGACATGCTGCCAAGGCCTCTGGTCAGCCATGGGTCTTTCCTTTTCCCACTGCAGAGCTGAAGAAGTCCCTGTACGCCATCTTCTCCCAGTTTGGCCAGATCCTGGATATCCTGGTGTCACGGAGCCTGAAGATGAGGGGCCAGGCCTTTGTCATCTTCAAGGAAGTTAGCAGCGCCACCAATGCCTTACGCTCCATGCAGGGTTTCCCCTTCTATGACAAGCCCATGGTGAGCACTGTGGGTATGGACGGTGTGTGTGAAGTACTATCGGAGATGGGATGGGACCGGACCTCCTGTCACCTGTAGTCCAGTCCCTTAAGGACAGGAGTTTCTCTTGCTATTCCTCAGCGTTCACTGTTCACTGTACTGGAGTATGGGGACGCACAGTGACCAAGGGAGCCCTCACCCCTGCCCTCCCAGACCCACAGTGCTGTGAGAGACAAGCCTGTCACCAGATGGTGACGACCCAGAGGGTTTAGGGCCAGGATGGGGGAAGTGCACAGAACTGGGCAAACTTAGGGGAGGCACCTCACCCAGGCTGGGGTTTCAAGGAAGGCTTTCTTGCTGAGGTGAGACTTGAAGGAGAAGAGTGTTGGGCAGAAGGACCACATGGACTAAGGCCTAGAGATAACCAAGAATGTATGTAACTGAGGAAGCAAGGCAAGTTCATTTGGCTGGAGTGAAGGGTGGGAGGTGGTGGGGAGGGCATGACCTGGAGAGCATATCCAAAGTCAGGCTAAGAGGCTGAAGTTTGTCCTGAAAGTGGAATTGACTCCAAGGCTGCTGGAGAGCCATGGGAGGGTTTAGGGAGATGCCTGTGGCTCTTGGGTAGAGTGGATTGGAGGAGGGAGATTGGATCCAGTTTTGAAGGAGAGGCTGGGTCAGGCTCCCAGGTGGAAGGGGTCGGGCAGGGACCAGGGCAGAGGCCGTGGGATGGGAGGAAGTAGGGAAGGTTGCAGATGTTCACAAGGCCAAGTGGATGGCTGAGGGATCGGTCTAGTCTGGGAGGTGAGGAGTGGGTTAAAGTCCCTGCCCTGAGGTGCAATTCCTGCCATATCACTGGCAGACATCTTTGGTCTTTGGGCCTTTTCCCTTGTCCCTTAATTGGTTTTCAACTTTGACCTGGCTGAAACGTGCTTCCCTGAACCAGTTTCCTTAGAGAGGTGACAGCAAGTGTCAGTGCCTACAGGTTCCAGGCAGTGACCTCCGTAGAGGAGGTGGGTCAAGTGGAGGACAGTGGGCCCCAAGGCAGCAGAGGGGCCTGAGGCCCTCTCATCTTCAGTGCTTTGACTCCTGTTGTCTCCTCTGGGTCTGTGATCCCACAGTTGCCACATCCAGTGACCTTTGTGGAGCAGCCAGGAATTAGCTTTTGAGGTATAAAAACCATAAATCTTTATATATTGACCCTCCTCCCGCTTTTCTTCCCAAATCACTGGACCATATCAAGCACTCAAGCGTGTGAATTCTGTCAGGGAGTCCTGTCAGCTCTGCCTTCAAACACCCACCTGCTTGCCAACTTCTCACTCCTCCCCTGTCACCGACCTGGTCCCGGTCTTGTCAGTACTGTGGAAGCGGCCTGCCCGCCAGTCTCCGTGCTTTGACCCCTGCTCCCCACAGGCTGTTCCCCATATCATGGACACAGTGCTCCTTGTGAGACACTCCCCGGCTTACAACATTCCATAGCTCCTGGCTTTCTCAGGAGAAGTCAAAGTCCTCCCCATGGTCCTCTGTTGCCTCTGTGACCTTGTCTCCTCCCTTCTCACCCACATTGGCTTCCTGCTGTTCATTGAACACACCGTGCACACCTTAGCTCTTTGATGGCTGTTCCCTTTGCTAGAACGCTCTTTCCCTAAATGTCCTGGAAGGGTGCCTCTCTCACTCCCTCTGTATCACTTCACTGAGGCCGTTCCTGGCCACCCTATCTGAAAATTTTAATTCTTCTCAATACATTGTTTGTTTGTTTTTTAAAGATTTTATTGGGGAATTGAGGGAAGGGAACAGCGCTGGGGAATCGGGAGAAGGGGAATAGACAAGTTGCTGTCCTTTTGTTCTTCAGTCTAGTTGTGGAGGACGTTGCTTCACTGGCCCATGTTGGTATTATCATTGTGCTCTTCCCGGGTGAGGCAGATTGGTCACCGGCCTCTGGACGGCCACTCACGGCGGCTCTTGGCAGCTCACACCGGCTGCTGGCCACACACGGTAGCCCATGGCAACCCACTGCAGCAGGCGCTGCTGCCTACGCCGTCGCTGGCGACTCTTGGCAGCCCAGCTCCAGGTTGAGCTGTTGTTCAGCATCTTAAATGTAGAGGGCAGTGTCACTGGCCCTCATGTGGAATCCGAACCGGGGCCCTGCTGCTCAGAGCTGGTGTCCCAAGCCAGCTCTTAACCAACGCGCCACTCGGCTGGCCCACAATACATTTTTTAATCTTTATCTTCTCTTCCCAACTGAGGACGCTCCATGAAGCAGGGCTTTTGTGTGCTTGCTCTTTGCTGTCCCCTCAGAGCAAGTAGAGGTTTCGTAAACAACTGAGAGAATGAGATTTAGCTTGGGGAACTAAGTGCTGTTCAAAATGCAGGTGACTGGAAACCCCCTGCAGAGTACTCCTGACCTGGCCTTGTTACCTGGGGCTTTTCACCTTTGATGTTCAGGGCTATTTTCCATTCTCCCTTCAAAATCGCAACAACCCACTAACTGAGCACCAACTATGTGTCAGGCACCGTACAGAGCACTTTAACTCACATTGTTGTCACAGTTATCTTTTGAAGTGGGAAGTACCACACCCCATTTTACAGATGAAGACGTTGAGGCCTAGTGATTTCTATAACGTTACTCACCGAGCTCCCGGTAAGGCCTGCTTTAGCACCTATGCGATTTGGCTCCGAAATCCACTCTTAACCCTTCTGCTCTCTGTTGGCAGCGCATCCAGTACGCCAAGACTGACTCGGATATCATTGCCAAGATGAAGGGCACCTTTGTGGAGCGGGACCGCAAGCGAGAGAAGAGGAAGCCTAAGAGCCAGGAGACCCCGGCTGCCAAGAAAGCTGTGCAAGGCGGGGGAGCTGCCCCAGTGGTTGGGGCTGTCCCAGGGCCTGTCCCAGTAAGCCAGGGCGTCTTATCACCAGGCCTTCCTCTGCCACATGGCCTGGTTCGGGGGCAGGGAGGGGAGGGGTCTCTGCTTGGGGATTCAGACTCTCCCTTCCATTTCCTTGTAGAGATTGTGTGCCTGTCTCTGCATGATGGTATCTCCACTCAGAAATGCCTGTCCCTGCCTGCCAGACTCTTTCCTTAGAATCTTTCTCTGTGCCTCCGTCTCTTGGTTTCTTTCCTTGACCTTGATTTTGCTGTCTGCAGAAAATCCAGAGGAAGCTACTCACCAACAGTTAGGGTTAATAAGTGAATTTAATTTAGCAAGGTTGCCAGATATATGGTCAATATGAAAAAAGGTCTATTTCTGTATGCTAGCCACACATAAGCAGACTTCAAACTGAAAAATAGCTCTGAGAAGTCAATTCAGCAAAAGGCGTGCAAATCCCCACCCCAGTGAAACAACAGAACACTGCTGAGAGAAACTGGTGACAGCCTCAGCAAATGGGCGGGATGTCTCTCTACTGTTCAGATGTCAGTTCTTTCCAGATGGATCTCAGAGTCAACACAATTCCAATCAAAATTCCAAGAGGAATTTTGGTGGACACTGTCAGCCTGTTTCTAAATGTAGAAAGGCTAAACAAGACAGGTGAAACTAAAACTGGGAACCTGCTATAGTGGTCAAGATGGTGTGGTATTGGCATAAAGGTAGGAAGATGGACCAGTGGGGCAGAATCGAGTCTGGAAACAGGATTGATGAAGCTATTGTTGTAGTCCACCGGCGAAAGGACTTTTTTTCGTAGTAAATGATACTGGACCAATTGGATATCCATAAGGAAAAAAATTAGCTCTACCTCAATTATATATAAGTTAATTTGAGATGATTCATAGACCTGAATGTGACAGCTACAACAATACAGGTTCTAGAAGAAAACAGGAAAACGTCTTCATGACCTTGGTGAGGGCATGAAAAATGGGAACATCCTGTTTTCTAAACAGGATACAGAAAGTACGAAGTATGAAAGAAAAGATGGATGGAAAAAAGGAGATGACCCACTCCTTAGGTCCCTGAATCTGCGTGTGTGCTTTTCTGGTGGGTCACACTGTTTTCGTCCTACGTCCACTGATGCTAACTGACACTTTTTCTGGCGTCAGCGAAGGTGTCTGGATTACTGTTCAGCTGCCCCACTCTTACCCTCTGCCCTCTTCTGCACCCAGATTTCTGTCTACCTTTGAGTCGTCAGGTGTGATTCCAACTGTGGCAGCCCTGTCCCCTCAGTGCACATGTTGTGTGTGCCATCGAGCCGTCTCCTTCTCACTGCCGTCCCCCCCATTTCATATTGCTCCTGTCCTGTTCATTCTGCCTTCCACTGTTTTTTTTCGCTGTAGGTCTCTGGGCTTGTTTCATTTTTTGTTTTTCCTTAAAGTTTATTTTTATAAGCAAAAGTACAGCATGCTCATTATAGCGTTTATTTCCACCCTTTTTTGTTAACAATGTTTAATGCTTTGAATTTTTTTCCAGTCTTTTTTCTTACTCAAAAATCTATATATATATAGTTAGGTCATACTGACTAGTTTTTATATATTAAGAAAAAAAAATTTTTTTTATTGAAGTTTTTTTTCTTATTTTAGCTGAGCCATCCTGCCACCTGTTGGCAGCTCAGCTCGGGCCGGGAATCAAACCAGTGACCCTGTTGCTTAGAGCTCACACTCTTGAGCAAGCTCTTAACCAACTGAGCCGCTCGGCTGGCCCTTGTTAAAGTTTTTTTAATTTTCTGATTTGATGTCCCCCTTGACCCTGGGTCTGTTTTGCTCCATCTGTCTCACTTGGGTTCCCTTGTATCTCTGGGTGCCTTTTTTTTTACCTTTTTCCAAGTCTGGGTCTTTCTCCCTGTCTATAGCACTCTGGGTTTCCTCTAACAACTTTTTCTCCTCTGTGCCTCCTGCTGATGCCGGCAGCATGTCTCCTCCCACCTGCCGGCCACCCAGCTCAGTCCAGCCCTCTCTCCACAGGGCATGCCGCCGATGACTCAGGCGCCCCGCATCATGCACCACATGCCGGGCCAGCCTCCCTACATGCCACCCCCTGGCATGATCCCGCCTCCAGGCCTAGCACCTGGCCAGATCCCACCGGGGGCCATGCCCCCACAGCAGCTTATGCCGGGCCAAATGCCACCTGCCCAGCCTGTAAGTGTCTAGTCCTGGGGTCTCATATAAACAGAAAGTCAGAATCCAAGGGGATTGACTCGTGGGGGCCCTGCTTTAGGTTGGGTGGTCTGGGCAGGCCTTGAGGAGGTACTGCTGGAGGATGAGGAAGAATGAGGATGAGGCCGTGGGACAGTGAGGTACTGGCATGTTGGAGAAGCTTTGAAAGGTCAGGGTGAGGCTGGAGCAGCGGCCAGCACCTCGATTCTTCCAGTGACCTTTTGCCAAGTACCTGCTTCTGGATACAGCAGCCCCTTCTTGTGGCTCACAGTTTAGAGGGGGCAAAGCGGGGTAGACAGGGAGCAACACGGGCTGTCAGGTGAGGGGCTAGAAAGGATACAAGCAGGGTTGGGGGTGGAGAGCAGTAGGGCAGCAGATCCCCCACTACACTCATGGGCTCTTGTCTTTTCCTCGCAGCTTTCAGAAAACCCACCAAATCACATCTTGTTCCTCACCAACCTGCCGGAGGAGACCAACGAGCTCATGCTGTCCATGCTTTTCAACCAGTAAGCAGGGCCTGTGGCCCGTGGGGCTGGAGGGTGATGGCCAGGAATGGGACCATGGGGATGGGGCCTCAGAATTCTTTAGGGACCATGGGGATGGGCTTTGCATGTGGGACCGGAGACATAAAGGGCAGAGACAGGCCAGGCCCACAGTTCATGGAGGTGTGGTGGTGACGGAGGCCAGAGGTCAGCAGTGGCCAGGGCACATCGGCCGTTTTCTGCCTTTGTGGGGGTTGGGGAGGCTCTGGGCCTCATCTTTCTGATCTATAAATTGGAGAAATGTGAGGTGCACGTAAAACAGGAGTGAGGCGTCATTGAACACTGTCCAGACTGGCAAAAATCAGCATGCTGAAACAGCGACCTGGGAGGTGGGGAGGTTTGAGCCCTCGTGCCCTGCTGATGGGAAATAGAAGGTGGCAGCCATATGGAGGGTAACTGTTCACTGTTTAATGACATTAGGGGCTGTGCGCTCATCTGGTGGCTCTGCTGATTGTCCTAAAGAAAATCTTAACACACATGCCCAGGGAGTGTAGCTGGGACCTTCCTCCCAATGCTTGGTGGGGAGTTGGAGGCAGCCTGGGTGAAGGGAGAGGTCAAAGGTGGTGCTCACCACGGTGTGCTGTGCAGACTTAGAAGGAACAGAGTGCCGTGGCAATGCTTAATGGTGCCGAGAGGAAATTTTGAGAAACTGGATAAAACAAAAACAAGACCATGTGTGTACTGATGGAAAAAAAGGATGCCCAGTCAACACGAGGAAGGAAGTAGGGAATGAGAAGAGGGAAATGAAACAGCAGATCCTAAAAGTCAGGACAGTGGTTATTTCTGGAGTAGAAGTGGTTCGGTTATGATTGGGCAAAAGAGTTGGTGGGAGAGCAATGTTCTATTTCTTGCTCTAGGTAATGCTTGCATAGGTATTCATGTTAAAATTCCTCGTTAAATGATATGTTTACATTGTATGCGCTTATTTATATTAGGGTTTTTCAACTCAGCACTATGTACCTTTTGGTCTCGGTAATAATTCTTTGTAGTTGGGGCCGTCTTCCACGTTATAGGATATTTAGCAACATCCTGGCCTCTGCCCACCAGACGCCAGAATGTTAGGGGAAATGCCGTCTCTGGATCCCTGAGGTCTGCTCCCTTCTCTCAGGTTCCCTGGCTTCAAGGAGGTCCGGCTGGTCCCTGGGCGGCATGACATTGCCTTTGTGGAGTTTGACAATGAGGTGCAGGCAGGGGCCGCCCGCGACGCCCTGCAGGGCTTCAAGATCACGCAGAACAACGCCATGAAGATCTCCTTTGCCAAGAAGTAGCGCCTTTCCCCTGCCTGCCCCTGCCCCTTGTTTGGGGGTCTTCCCTCTTCCCCTTGGCTCAGCCCCTTGAAGGTAAGTCCCCCTTGGGGGCCTTCTTGGAGCTGTGTGTGTGAGTGAGTGGTCACACAGCATTGTACCCAGAGTCTGTCCCCAGACATTGCACCTGGCGCTGTTAGGCTGATATTAAAGTGTTTTTTGATACATGGTTTTTCACAACCATTTGTCGTTTTTATTTTCTTGTCCTCTGGTTCTCTTCTCTGCACATCAGAATAACCTGAATTTTTGGACCTCTCAGTTATGTGGAGTTTGCAACCTTGGGAAAATACAAGACTGTAGTAATATTATCCAAGCTGAAGTCACCTGTACTACTTTTGCAGATTTCTGTATTGTCTCAATCAGCATTCAGTGCAGGAAATTGAAACCCAAGCTGCCATGTACAGTTGGACATGTTCTGTACTGCACAAGGATGCCACCTTTAGTGGCACACCATTCACTTTGTAGACTTGGATGTTTATTCTAATAATTTTCTAACATGAAAGAGTGTTAAGGAAGAGGCCTTTCTTCTTTTTCTAATCTTCACAAAAATGTCTTCTGTTGTAGCAACAGCCCTACAGCAACCACTCTAGGTACTTCAGGGAGAAAAATAAGGAAATTGGGTATTCATGAAATCATTGGAAGGATAGTGGGAATGACAGTCTGGGTTTGAGACACTTGAATTCAAGTTTGTAACTCCTGTTGAGCTGCAATCTAGAGTACAGGAAGCTGCCATTGTTGCTAATGAGGCCCAAACTGACTTGGTCCCACATGGGAAGCTACTGACCAGACACTGATACAGGAGTGTGGGCACTTCAAACACAGCTGACCTCCCTTGCTGGCCAGCCAGAAGCTTTGCAGGTGGCTGGATCAAATTCTCCAGTGCCCCAGCTGCAGGGGAGTCTGGGAAATGTAGTTTCTGGCTGGACAGTCATGTTCCCAGTTGAAGTCGTGGTTAAGGGGAGATCAAATAGAGGACCTCCCCTAGCTGTCTGTTGCACACCTGATATGGAAAATTTTTAATGGACTCAAAAAAATACATTGCTTAAGACTCTTCCTCATACCATATACAAGGTCTGACAATTAAGTTCACAAACTTGTTTGCAATGATGTTGCTAACCTTTTTGATATCAGAGGGATTATTTATTATGAATTTGTATCAACTGGACAAACAGTTAACCAAGTTTACTATTTGGAAGTGCTCAAAAGGCTACATGAAAAAATTAGACGACCTAAGGGGCCAGCAGAGTGGCTCAGTTGGTTAAGAGTGTGAGCTCTGAGCAACAGTGTCGCTGGTTGGATTCCCACATGGGCCAGTGAGCTGTGCCTGAGCTGAGCTGCCACTGAGCTGGTGAGAGCGTATGCTCTTAGCAGCAAGGCTGCCAGTTCGACACCTGCATGGGATTGGGGGCTGTGGCCCTCCCTGCCGACCCTGCAACTAAGGTTAAACACTGCACTTAAGGTGAGCAGCAGCGAGCTGCCATCGGCTGGATGGCTCAGTGTGCAACAAGGTTGCTTCTGCATGGGATGGTGGGCGGCGACTGGACTTAGAGTTGAGTTTGTGCCATCCACAACTAAGATTGAAGGACAACGACTTGACTTGGAGCTGATGGGTCCTGGAAAAACAATGTTCCCTTCCCCAATTCCCTAACACCGTTCTCCCCAGTTACCCAATAAAAACCTTAAAAAAAAAAAAAAAGACCTAAACTTGTCGCCAACAATTCATGGCTCTTGCATCATGGCAATGCACCAGCTCACACGGCACTGTCTGTGAGGGAGTTTTTAGCCAGTAAACAACTATTGGATCACGTGATCTGGCCCCCAGTGACTTCTTTCTTTACCCAAAAATAAAGGAAATATTGAAAGACATTTTGATTACATTCAGGACATCAGGGGTAATACGATGACGGTGCTGATGGCCATTCCAGAAAAAGAGTTCCAAATTGCTTTGAAGGGTGGATTAGACGCTGGCATTGGTGCGTAGCTTCCCAAGGGGAGTACTTAAAAGGTGACCTTATGATATTCAGCAATGAGGTATGTAGCACTTTTTCTAGAATGATTTCATGAACTTAATTGTCAGGCCTCATAGATGGGAAAAAGATGATTTGACAGAAGTAGAAAATTAACCACAAAAATAAATAGAATAAGACGTAGTGTTACATTCTCTGGATATTTTTTCCTGCCAAGGCTCTAAGTCCAAGCCTGCTCCTGCTCAGCTCTTTTCGTTAAAGAGGAAGATGACTGAAGTAATGAGACTTGTAGCACCAAATGCAGACTTTCCCTGTAGGAGCTGAATGGAAGGAGAAAGGGATTGCTGGTGTCACTGAAAGACGACAGTGTTATTGCGGATGGCAAGTGGAAATGTCTTGCCCACCACACTGGCAACCATAGGTTCTGCGGTCAGCAGATCCTGGTCTCTCCTGTCTGCTTGGGGGACTCCTTAGCTATTACCCCACCCTGAGAGTCATTTTCTTCCTGTGTAAAGAGGAACCTCTGTGTTAAACTGGTATTGTTTGTACTCGCCACTCCCTTAACACACCTCCACTGCCAGACACCTAGCAAGCAACTGAGTAAATTCAGCAGATACTTGCTGAATAAACTTATGTGCTAAATACTGTTCTTGGCATAGGATATACAGTGGTGAAAAAAATAGACAAGCTAATTTCAAGTACTGTCTTCTGCTATTAGCAAAATATGTCATGGAGTGATGGGGAGGCAGGGCTGGGGAACAGGAACTGGGTGACCCAGGAAAGCCCCTCGGAGGAGGCGACATTTGAGTAGAGCTGTTTGATGCAACTGTGGTACTTGGCTCTGGCTGTTGGTTATGGAGAGATGGTTTAGGCCCAGTCTTTGCCCCTGATGAATTCTTCCCCACCCCAAGCCTGTGTGTGTTCATTCTCTTCTCCCCTCTCCAAAAAAGTTGGGGCTTAACGTCCCAGAGGTAAGAATGCCCGGGGAAAGGTGGATGCTCAGGAGGAGGATCTCAGTAAGTGAGTCTCTGAAGCAGTTTTAGAGGTGAAACTTGATTTCACATCCTCCACTTCCTTATTCTGACCTTGGGCAACTGAACTCCAAGCTCAGAGTGGGCCTGGAGCAAAATCTAGCCCCTCCACTTCCCGGCCTGGTAACCGTAGACCAGTTCCGTAAGGCTTTGTGCTTCCCATTTCCATGTAAAATGGGGTTATTATAGCTTCTCTTGAGATGATGCAGAGTATCCATTTGAGTTAATAAGAATACGTAAATAATAAAAATAGTGAATGCCCTAAAATATTAGCTTTTATTCCTATTTTACAGATGAGAAAGGTTAGGCATGAAGAGGAGAAATAACTTAGCCCAGGTCACTCAAAAAGTGGTGAGGATAGTCATGACAGGGCGTTGCATAGCCTAAGGCCCCACATAATATTCACTCAGTACTTGAGAGCTGGGGCTATTCCTGGCAATCAAAGGGCTGTCTGTTCTGCCCCTCAGCACAGGAAATTCCAAGGTGGTTTTCCATGCTGGCTCCTCTGGTTCTGTCCCTGGAGGGCATAGCGGAGGGGCCCAGGTACCCAAGCCGACTTAAGATGGAATTGAATATCTCAATCTGCCTGTCTGGGCCTCTGTTGAGGGGGTAGCTGTCACTTGAAGTGGCCTGGGCTGCTTTGGGTCTAGCTGGGCATTTCCTTGGGCGGGCAGCCCCTCACCCTATCTTTGAAATGGTTCTGGCTAGGTAGCAGCCTCTAGGTGGTGTGGGTGAAATTCGGGACTTTTAGGGCGGGGACAAAACTGAGAACATAGGTTTCCTTGTACTGCTGGAGAGAGGGAGGGCAGAGGAAATTGGAGATCCCATTCCCCCCTTGGTCACTCCTCATAGTCCATAATGGCTTGGTCCCGGGTGTTGCTTGGTGTCATCATCTTGCTGTCTACCTTACCAGGACCTAGTGTCGGGGGCCGCTCCATGCCCAAGTTGGCTGACCGGAAGCTGTGTGCTGATGAGGAATGCAGCCGTAAGAGTTGGGGGTGGGGGGTGGGAGGATTGGGGCTTGGTTGCCCGCCTCTGTGGAGGGTACTGTCATTCCCTTCTATTCCTTCCCCAGACCCCATCTCCATGGCTGTGGCCCTTCAAGACTACGTGGCCCCTGACTGCCGATTCCTGACCATACACAGGGGCCAAGTCGTGTATGTCTTTTCCAAGCTGAAGGGCCGAGGGCGGCTCTTCTGGGGAGGCAGTGTGAGTTTTGGGTGAACAGAAGAGGAAAGGGTATGGGGTGGGAGTGCATCCTAATTTTCCACATAAAGGGAAAATTTGAGCGGGTGAACTGAAATAGAGTTGGCGGGGTGTCTACTGTGATCTGTTTTTACTTAGTTTAGCAATTACAGGGCACTTCTATGGTACCAAGTTCTGTTCAAGACACTGAAGACACAACAGCGAATATCCCTTTTATTCTAGTGGAAGGAGACTAGCCATATATCAGGAAATAGGTGCTGCTTTAGAATTAAGAGTGACTGGGTGACTACATTAGGTGGTTAGGGAGGGCACCAGATAACTTTAAGCTGCGATCTGGTGACAAGGATGGAGCCAGCCATGTGGAGATCAGGAAGAGCTAGTGCAAAGGACTTCAGCAGGCACAAGCTTGCAATCTTTCCAGACCCCGGCTTTTAACCCCTCTTCCCCAGGTTCAGGGAGATTACTATGGAGACCTGGCTGCTCGCCTGGGCTATTTCCCCAGTAGCATCGTACGCGAGGACCAGACTCTGAAACCTGGCAAAATCGATGTGAAGACCGATGTGAGTGTCTTGGGGACTGGCAGGGCTCTGGAGGGAAGACCCTTGGTTTGTGATGATAGGCATAGATGATCCTACCCTTCACTCTCCTTCAGTTTAGCTGTGTACGAGTACATTGGGATAAGTTGTCTGCCTCAGTTTGTTTCATCTGCGAAATGGGGAGCGGTTTCTATATCCCAATCCAGCTGAGAGGTGCAAAAATTAGAGAGCTCTAGGCTATTTTGCATAGCACTTGTGTGGCCAAACTTGGCCCCTGCAACTACAGCCTTCGCTAAAACCACCAGATGCTTTGTGGTGTGACCGCTGTTTTTTCCCCCACTGTTTTCCCTTTCTCTTTTCCAGAAATGGGATTTCTACTGCCAGTGATCTCAGCCTATTGCTGTCCCTGCTGTTTTTTTTCTTCCCGGCTTTATGCAAATACATCAGCCAAGTGCAAACTGCGGGTCGCTGTGGTCTTTGTGGTGGGGAACGATAAAGGAAATGGGTCCCCAGTTTCCTAATCTAGCCAATCAACCCACTGACTTCTCAACGTCAATGGTTGCCAGGCAGAGTTTCACTGACCAAAAGCTCTTTGCTCTAAACTGGGTATTGGAGGTGGGCTCCTAATCTGAGATATCGCACACAAGCAAATGAGAAGACGGAATAATCTAAACAGCCTAATTAGGGGATTGTAACTTCCTCAAGAAACAATGGGAGGGAGTGGAACTATTGAATGGGCCCGTCGGATCATGAGGAAGACATAAATCGCAGAGCAGAGGTTTTCTTGGAAGATTATCTGGAAAGGGAGTTGGGAGATTAACCTGCGCTTAAACCCCCAATTTTCATCCTGATTTTGAGGTCAAATCGCACTTGCCGCTCAAGAGCCGCCCCTGTTTCAGGCTCTTTTTGTCAATCCTGCCCATATCCCCTTCTTTGCATCCGTGACCCCGCCCCCAAATCCGCTTCTACCCAATGCGGAGTCTCGACTCTGCTCCGGGACTTCTGACCAAATCCGTTTCTACTCTCCGCTAAGCATCTCTGCAACGCCTCTTCCCACTTGCTCCGCCAATCGCTCTTCTTGGTCCCGCCCCTTTCGGCTCTTTCCCTCTCACACCACCAATCCGTACCTTTTGTCCCGCCCCCTGACCGCCGAGTTCTCCAATCCCTGCCCTTGGGAAGTGTGGCCTGGTGTCCTGCAGCCCTAGCGGGCCGCGCCGGAGGGGGGTGGAGGCGGAAGTGGTGGCGCCGGCCCCGGGAGTAGGAAGGAGCCGGGGCTGCAGCCGGAGGACAGCGGCTGCCAGCCGAGGAGCAGGCGCGGCCGCGGCGCCATATTGCGGCCCTCAGCGGCCGCAATCGAGTCATGGCTGAGACCTATGGTGAGGGTGGTGGGCCGAAGCTGGGGTCTGGGGACTGGGCCCAGGGAGGATGCGGCTTGTGGAAATGGGGCGGGGCTTTACATATGAGGGGGCGGGGTCTGGCGTTATGGGGCAGGGCCTAGTGGATGCTGGGTGGGGTTTAGTGGGTCTGAGGCTGAGCTTAATCGATTTGGGCGGAGCCTGAGGGTCTAGTTGTGGGTTTAATAGATTTGGGGCGGGACTTGAGGGAGCCAGTCATGATGGGTCAGGTAGACATTGAGGGAGAGGGTGGGCTTTAATGTGTCGTGGCGGAGCCTGCGTGGATGGGGCGGGGCTCACTTGTGAATGGCGGATTGAATTTGATGGGCTAGGGATGCCTGAAGGGATGCTCTGGATCCAGGCAGGGATTGCTCTGGCTTGAGGTCTGGAATGGGGTTGGGGATGAGTTATCCTTGAACTTGGGGGGTGGGGCTTAAGCTTGAGACTAGTTGCAGGGCCTTGGGCAGAGGGAAGGAAGGAGGGACTTAGAATTGGAAAATCTGGATGGACAGATAGGAGGTGGGAGGACAGGATGCGGTAGGAAGAGCACTGGTTTAGGAGTCAGAGGGAGCTGCATTCATTCAGCAAATAGAAAAAAGCATAGTGAACAAGGGCAAAGACCTTAAGGTGGGAGTCAGCTTGTCATCTTCAGGAGCAGACTGAAATCCAGAGGCTAGAGTGGAGTCAATGTGTCAGAGAGGGGTAGGAGGTGAAGTTATAAGGGTCAAGGGCTAGCGTGTAGTCCTTGATATAATGGCTGTCAAGAGGCCTTAGCAATTAAGTCCAAGTCCAAGTTAAGATCTTGGACTCTGGAGCCAGTTTCCTGGGTTTGAATTCCAGCTCTGCCTAGCTTTGGGGCCTTGGGCAAGTCAGTTAACCTTTCTGGCCTCAGTTTCCTCATCTGGAACATGGGGCTAATTATTAGTATACGTCCCTCATAGAGTTTTCCTGAGGATTAAGTGAGCTGTTGATGTAAGTAAAGAACTTTAGAGTTGTGTCTGGTACATGGTAAGCATTAGATAAGAATTATCTGTTACTGTTGTTACTCATTGCTCTGTTTCTGCCTGTGTCTGTTTCTTTCTCTATAACTCTGATGGCCTCTTGGATTCCATATTTTCCCCTGTATCTTTCTCTCCATATGGATTTTCCTGATTTGGGCTCCATCTGCTCAGACTTCCTCTTCAAATTCCTGGTGATTGGCAGTGCAGGAACTGGCAAATCATGTCTTCTTCATCAGTTCATTGAGAATAAATGTGAGTGCCTGGGAGTGGTCTTGGGAGCACTGAACGGTGGGCATGGGCATGACATAGGCAGTGGTTGGGGGAGACAGGGGGAGGGCTGGCCATAGGTACAATTTCAGTGCTAGCTACCTGGTGTATGTTTTTTGCTAAGTCCTCCCCAACAATGAGAATGGGTTTGTACAGACTGAGAAGGCCTTGGAGGACAGGGAATCCTCTGAGTCCCTCCACTGCCTCTTCCCGCTCTCCCACTTCAGTCAAACAGGACTCCAACCACACGATCGGCGTGGAGTTCGGATCTCGGGTAGTCAACGTGGGTGGGAAGACTGTGAAACTACAGATTTGGGACACGGCTGGCCAGGAGCGGTTTCGGTAGGTGGGCTGGGCTCTCATGGAAAGACAGAGTAGGGGGAGGAGGGAAGAGAGAGGAGAGAAAATGGGAGAGAGAGAGCAGTGTGGAGTCACTTGACATAATATAGCAAGGAGAAACTGAGAGGACAGGCAAGGCAGAGGGAGAGGGACAGAGACTGTGAGTAGCAGGTATATACAGCCAAAGAGAGAATAAGTTTTGGACAGAGGACGACAGAGACAGTGAGAGAAAAAGAGATTGAGAAAGAAGCATAGCGAAGAGTGAGAGGCCCAGGGAGAGGCCAGCAGACCCTAGAGAGACTATGGTAGTGAGACCCATATGGCTGGAGGGATGGAGACTTGTGCCCAGGGAGAGACCAGGCCTGGAGGTAAGACACACTTGGGCTGGGCATGAGGAGGTAGAGATGGAAAGAGAGTGACTAAAATAGAAAGACCCTTTGAAAGAGATACACACAGTCAGAGAGGGAGAGAGAAAGACAGAGACCGAGAGAAGAAGAGAAAGATAAGGGATATAAGGAGACACAGAACAGAGACAGGGAGAATGGGACAGGTGTAGCCAGAGAGATGGAGAAATCTCTGTGTTGTGGAGAGAGAAAAACGTATAGGGCTCAGCACACAGTACGTCTTCAGGAAATGTCTGCAGAAGAGGTGATAGACACATAGAAACCCTGAGTCTGAGAAATAGGGAGTCCGGTCCATGGAGAAGTATGGTCCCTGGGCAGCACTTCGTAGCTAAGTTATACTTGTGTGTTAGTTCACTGTGTGAAGTGCATAGTGGCCAGAGAGAGAGAGGACAAAGGAGAGACAGGTATGCCACATGAACTGGGTTTGTAGTAAGTGTTAAATAATTGTTTGTGGAATGATTGCATGCGTTCCAGAAGGGCCCAGACTGGTGACACAGGGAGATACAGATTGTGGGCCATACTGGGAAGGGGGCCTCCCCCAGACACTGCTTCCTCGGAAGATCTGCCCTCAGCCCTTCATCTTGGAGAAGACATATACAACTTGGTCCTTGTGTATGGTCAGGAAACAGAGAGGATCCAGCGGATGTAATTGCATAGCACTTGGCCAGAACTGGGCAAAGGGGAGATGACAGGAAATGTTGAATGAATGAATGAATGAATGAATGAATGAATGGGAATACAAGAGTGAGGATAAGAGAGCGAGTCAGAGACAGAAATGGAGATTTAAAGACACACATAAGGGAGATAGCGAGAAACACAGAGACCAGACCAACGAAGAGATTCAGAAAGACAGGGACACAGAGAGAGTCAAAGATAGGGAGAGACTCAGACAGAGGTAGACAGACAAACAGCTAAGTGAAATAGAGATTGGGGGAGACAGAGACTGCGAGATAGAGAAATTGTAGCGAGGCCAAACCATGCCAGGTTTTGGGGGATAGGCCAGGATGAAGGGGGGCTTCCGAACCACCAGTCTTTCTCTGCAGAGGGGGGCAGTCTTGGGGCAGACCCCAGCCTCGGGGGTGACTGGGTCCCCCTGGCCCCACAGGTCAGTGACGCGGAGTTACTACCGAGGGGCGGCCGGAGCCCTACTGGTGTATGACATTACAAGGTAAGTATATGGAATGGGTAGGGTGGGGTCTGGGCAGCCCCTCTCCTGCGCCCACCTCCCTCCTCCTTCTTTCTCCACAGCCGGGAGACTTACAACTCACTGGCTGCCTGGCTGACAGATGCCCGCACACTGGCCAGCCCCAACATCGTGGTTATCCTCTGTGGCAACAAGAAGGACCTGGACCCTGAGCGCGAGGTCACTTTCCTGGAGGCCTCCCGCTTTGCCCAGGAGAATGGTGAGGGCCATGCTGTCAGCCCACTGTCTCTCTATGGCTGTACCCAGCAGGGGAATGTGGAGGTTTAGAGAGGTCTGGGTTCAAATATGAGTGTTGTCACACACGTGCTGTGTGACTACTGTGGTCCTCAGTTTCCTCATCTGGAAAGTGGGGCTTACAATGTTTCTGCCACACATCCTGAGTGATGGTTAAGGGAGAAGGTCCCTGGAAAGCCCCAGCACTACCTGGATGGAGTGGGTACTCAACGTTGGCTGCTAAGAAGGCTTCAACCATTATGGGGAGGGCACAGGGTATTGATGTAAGGTGGAGCTTGCAAACTCTGATGGCCCTAGGGGACAGGCATGTTTTGTGAATAAAAGAAATAGGACTAGGGCCGGCCGAGTCGCTCAATTGGTTAAGAGCTTGCTCAAGAGTTTGAGCTCTGAGCAACAGTGGTTCAATTCCCGGCCTGAGCTGCCAACAGGTGGCAGGATGGCTCAGCTAAAAAATACCCCCCAAAAAACAAAAAAGAAATAGGACAGGGTAGATGGACCCCATGTTAGCAGTCACCCGCCTTCGGGGAGTGGACAAGACTGACAGCCACTTCAAAAAGTATGCAAGTACAAACCCGTTTGCAACATCATGTTGGCCAAACGTCTGCTGGCTTAGTGTCTGTCCACATTCTTCCAGCTTGTCATCTCCAGGTTTAGAGGAGATTTTGCCATCAGAAAGATGTGGGTTTTAATCCTGGCTCTTAACTTACTGTGAGACCTTGTCACGTGACTGATGGGTGGACTATGGGGGACCTGGAGCTTGCTAGATGGTGCTGGGGACACAGTGATACAGATAGCCGTGCACCCAGCTCTCATGGGCTCACAGCTGGGGGAGGCCCAGGGGGCTGTGGAAGTCCAGAGGAGACACCTGACCCATCCTAGGAGGTCAGGGAGAACATTCTGGAGGAGGAGACGTGTGAGCTGAGCTTGAAGAAAGAGCTAGGTGGGTACCTGAAGAAAGAGCTAGCTGGGGAGGAGGGCATTCATGGCAGGGGAATGGTGTGTATGAAGGCCAGGAGTGAGGGCAAAGGTGGCATGTTTGAGGAACAGAATGAGAGGCAGCAGGTCAGGGTCAGAGTGGAGAATGGGGACTGCCGGAGGCCCTGATCTTCTGAGCATCTGCCCCCAGAGCTAATGTTCCTGGAAACTAGCGCTCTCACGGGGGAGAACGTGGAGGAGGCTTTCCTGAAGTGTGCCCGCACCATCTTGAACAAGATCGACTCAGGTAAGGCCCCAACGGACCAGAGTGGGAATGGAAGGTAGGGCCCAGAGTTCTCCCAGGGACCAATCCTGACCTCTTCCCTCCCCGGCAGGTGAGCTCGACCCTGAGAGGATGGGCTCAGGCATTCAGTACGGTGACGCTTCCCTTCGCCAGCTGCGGCAGCCTCGGAGTGCCCAGGCCGTGGCCCCTCAGCCCTGTGGCTGCTGAGACCTTTGGAGCCAGGTGGGATACTGGAACTCAGGCACTGCAGGGGTGGTCTTCTGGCAAGGGGGGAATACAGAGCAGGGACAGAGACACAGAAAAGGAGAGATGACAAGAGAAACAGAGAAAGATGCAAAAACACTTGAGTTACAGTAGCCGTCTTCCCAGCCACGAGGAAGTCCTTTTCGTCCCCCTGCCAGCTCTCTTCACTGGGTGTCTGACCCTCCCATTCATAATTCAGGAAATACTTATTGCATGTTTACTGTGTGCCAGGCCCTGTTCAAGTCACTGGTGAAACGACAAAACTCTCTGCCCTTGTGGAGGAGACAATCAACAAGATACATAAGTAAATTATATAATAGTTAGAGATATAAGAGCTATGGAGAAAAATAAAGCAGGGCAAGGCGGGTGGAGAGCTGGAGGAGTGGAATTTTAAACAGGATGATGAAGCAAGGCCTCACTGAGAAGGTGATATTTGAGCAAAGAACTGAAGGAGGTGAGGGGAGGGGATCATGTGGGGACAGGGGGAAGAGTATTTTAGGCAGTGAGAACAGCTAGTGCAAAGGCCCTGAGGTAGGGTCATGCCTCTCATGAGTGAGGAAGACCAAGGAAGCCAATGTGGCTGGAGCGGAGCAGAGTGGAATGGAGAGAGAGAGAGAGAAAGAGGGAGAGAGAGGGAGAATGTGTGTGTGTTGGGGGTGGGGGAGATGGTAAGCAGGATATGGGAGTAGAGGAGAACAGATCAGTGGCCTTGTGGGCCACAGGGAGGACTCTGGCTTATACTTTGGGTGGGTTGGGCGCCATAGGAGGGCTCTATGCAAGGGAGGGATGGAATCTGACTCAGGTGTTCACAGAGACACTCTGACTGCATGTTCAGGGTAGAGGCAACCGTGGAAGCAGGGTGGTTGCTGGGAGACCGGTGAGGAGGTTACTGCAAAGTCAAAGACAGTGGTGGACAGGACCACTGTGGGGGCAGAGGAGGGGTTGAGAAGTGATAGGTTCTGTATCCTCCCTGGTCCCTGTCTTCAGTCATGACCCCTCTTGATGTAGTCCCCGGGTCTTTCTAAAGCACAAATCCGATCCTATCCCTCCCTTGTTTAAAACCACCCATCCATGGCTCCCAGGATCCATGGGACGCAGCTGAGGCTCCTGAGCCTGGTGTATGACTCTATTGGCTGGCCCGTGCCAGCCTGTCCTGCCTCAACTTGCATATATCCCCACTTCTTAGGCCACTGCAGCCACACTAAAGTGCTTCTCTGTTTCTCTGGGTCTTTAGTCATGCTGTTCCCTCTGCCAGGAACACCGTTCCTTCCCTCTTTCCTCCCCCTCCTTCAGGAAGCTTGCTTGTTCCAAACTTCTTGACAGACTTGCAAGATCCTACAGGATCACATCCCCACCTCTCTGGGGGTATGAATTTCTTCCCAATTCTCCCCTCTGTGCTTCATGCCCACCCCCCAGCCATTGGCAGCTCCAGGGGGGTTGTGGGGAAAAGGACTTTGGATATACTTTGAAGGCAGAGTCAACATGATTTCCCGATGAATGGATATGGAATTTGAGGAAGAGGAGTCCAGGATGAGTTCTTTGGGGCAGTGCTCTTTTTTCCTTCCAGGCCTTTCCATCTGCTGTGCCTCTGCTGGGTGCGCCTGTCCTTCCTCCTTTCTTATACCAACTCCCACTCATCATCTGGTCTCAGCTAACATGACTCTTCCTGCAGGGACCTTTATCCCAGATGGGGGTCTCTCCCTCTCGTTGGGTGGTCTCGCAACCGCCCTTTCCTTGTTTAAAGCTCTCAACTCTGTACACTTAATTGTTATTATTTGTTTGGTGTTTTTCTTCCCAATCTGAGAAGGAAAGGAGGTGACAGATCACAGACTCCCGAGCCAGGCTGCCTGTGTTTAAACTCCGACTCTGTCACTTTGTATAATAGCAAGGTGACTCCGGGAAAATTATATTTAACCTTTCTGGACCTTGGTTTCCTCGACAGTAGTACCTTCCTCATGTGCATGTTGAGAAGATAAATAATTAATTCACGTAAAGTGTTTAGAACAGGGACTGACAGTGGCTGTGCAGAAATGGATGGGTGTGTATTCTTTACCCCAGGGCTTAGCACAGGGTTTGTTTCAGGGTTTGCCCCTCAGGGAATCAAATATAATAGGGTGATACTTTTTCAAACTTGGTTGACTGCAATTTGAAGGAGGAAATATGTGCTGATTTAATACTGTCACACACACATATAAAACTGAAACACATGCTTCCCTAGCACTAATATCCTTTTTTTTTAAACATTGAGGTAAAATTTACATAACATAAATCTAGCCATTTTAAAGTATATAATTCAGTGGCAATTAGTACATTTACAAGATTGTGTAATCACCACCTCTGTCGAGTTTCAAAACATTTCACTGCTTTAAGAGGAAACCCCATACCCATTAAGCAGTCACTCCCCATTGCCCCCAGTCTCTGGCACCCACCCATCTGCTTTCTGTCTCTATAGACCAAAATTCTTATTACAAACGATGCACTCTGATACCTTCTATGTATTCATTTCAATAAAAGATTGGTCAGTGCCCACCAAACTATTTCCCAGCCCACTAGTGCAGTGCTACACATTGAAATCACCTGGAGAGCTTTAAAAACTACTGATGCCCAGGCTTCATCCCAGAGATTATGACATGATTTTGGAATTTCTGGAAGCTCCCAGGTAATACTGTCAGCAGCAAAGCAGGAACTGCTAACCGGATATGTCTCCTTAGTTTGGAAAAGCCTTCAATGAGACCTGGAGCTGGGGCAATCCAGAACCATAGAGTGACACAGACATACAAAGGTGGGGACACATTATTTAGACACTGAGATGCCTCTTTACAGTCTCAAGGAGACAGCTCTCTGAGGCAAACAGGGAGATAACCTCAGAGAGAGTGCCCCAAATTATATTTAGACGAGAAATAGAAAGTCAGACAGACAATGTAGACACTTTGGGAGAAAGGCATGGACAGATGGACACAGATGGGCAGGAAGATATCAAGAAATGAGACAAACCAGCTGGACAGAGCCAGGATCCTTCCAGTTCACCACACAATTTTCTTTCAGCTCACCTGTTCTCCAGGACCAGCCCTGCCCTTCTGGCTGGGCCCCAGATCCAGGCCCCGGGAGGCTGAACCCCTCACCTGCCCTGGCCCCGGAGAAGCTGCCCTGCCACCTGTCCCCCTTCCCTGGCCTTGTGGGGCCTGGCTGAGGGGCAAGACTGAGCCACAGGGGAAGGGGGAATCTGTACCTGCTGCTGCTTCCTCTGTCTTGGCTAACCCCTCTATCCCCTGAACCCCTAACCCTTCTTGAAGAGTTCCCAAAGCCTGAGACCAGGGCCATTTGGCCCCAGCTCCCCTGGCCCTGCCATTGTGAGTACGAGTTATTTATTACCTGGAGGCCTGCCCTGCCCCACCCCACCCCCATAAAGCATTGTTTACACCTGTGTCTTGGCCTCTGTCATTTTGGGGCTGCAGGAAGGGAGGGGAGACTGAAGACGTCCCTGATGAAAGAATTGTGTGTCATGTTTATGGTTTGAGCATGGTGTGGGGGTACACCATGACTCCATGACTCACGTGTTTGTTGTAGAGGGAGTCTGTCACTGTGTGCACATTTTGTGACAGTGCAAGCTGGAGGCTCACTTGTGTAACACTAATGCCCCTGTGTTTGTGACGTGACAGTATCTGTAGGAATGTGTGCTGCTTGTGTGTGTGACACCGTTGTTTGTGACGACTGGGTTCTCAGTGATTGTATTCATGAGGCTGGTGTTTGGGACACCAAGCAACATGAATGAAAATTTGGGCCTGTGGATGATACCTATGCGTGTCTGATGCCTGAAAGTCTGAGGCAGTGTCTGACTATACGGTGTGTGACTGCAAGTGTGCCTCTGAGGTCGGTGTGTTTTTTTATGTGAATGTGTTTCCTTTGACACTCCTATGTGTGACCATGAACCTCGTGTGGGTCTTTGAGCAACCCTGACTCGAGAGCATACTGGAGTCAGGTGTTATCTCCTTGTGTCCAGGTTAACCGCTGACACCGCACGTGCTCTGCCAGGGACAGGTGAAGCCCCCTTCTAACTGCTCTACCTCCAAGTCAGCTTTAACCCACCCTTGGGAGGCCTGAGCCCCTCCTCAGCCAGGGTCTCTGCGTAGTTTTCCTAGGTTGCTTTACTCAGACTCCTGCAAATTGTCTTGAGGAGACAGGGCAGAATAGATCAGGATACGGCTGCACATCCCTTCTAACCCGCTCTCCTTCCTCTCAAGGACGTTTCTAACTTTTTCCCTCCGCTGTAAAAAGGCCTTGGTAAATTGTCACTGACGTGTTAATTTAGATAAATTTCCCAACTAACTGCGCCGACATTTCTCAATATCCCTATTCTTGGGCCGTGAGAAGGCGGAGCTGTCCTTGTAAATAATGTCGACGATTTGCATGCCACTCTCCGACCGGGCTACTCATTGCGGCGTTCTCGGCTCTGAGGGGGTGGGTCTATCCAAATAGCATTTTTATTTGCATATCCCTCCCACATCGCTTGGCGTCAGGTGCGCAGAAACTGCCCCTTCCTAATTCAGCCCTTTCTAACTGCCTTAGCGCCTCGCGCTCAAAGGGGCGGGGCGTAGATGCAAATAAGCCCCGTGTCGGCCGGCCCACCTCCCCTTTCTCGAGGGTGGTCCTTTGAGTGTCCTCGCCCCGCCCCGTGCCGCTAGCGCCTGCGCACCGTCTCTTCTGCCCGGGCGCGGTCACGTATCCACCGGGCGAGGCGGGGGGCGGAGCGCCGCGGGTGGTGGGGGCGGGGTATGGCGCGCTGTGCAGCGCTGGGCGGCTGGCACAAACGGCGGCGCCGGGGCCGGAGGAAAAAGCTCGGTGAGGAGAACACGGGGAGGGAAGGGAGCCGGGCAGAGAGGGCGCTGGAGTCGGGGCGCCGGCGGGAGCCGGGCGGGGCGTCGGGACGTGCGCCGGGCCCGCGGTGGGGAAGCGTGGCGACCCCGGGGGGGGGGTAAAGCGTGGGGGAGGGATTGCGACGGGCACGTTGAAGCCGGCCGTTGCGGGGGTTGGGGTGACCGTGAGGAGTGCGCACTCGGCAGAGGGGTAGGGGAGGGGGCACGGGGACCTTAGCGGTCCCTAGGCCTGCTTCCGTCTCCTGCTGCGTCCTGACGAGCCTCAGGGCCTGCACGAAAGGGAGTTGGTGGCGGGAGGGTGGGGTGTCTCTTTTTTCCCTAGTCCTGTCCGCGAGTGCGTGAACCCTCCTCCGCCCTTCCCTCTGTCGCTGTGGACCCTCCTCCGGCGGCTCCCTTCCGTCCGTCTGTCTGTCTCAGGACCTCCCTTCCGTCTGGGTGTGTCAGCCCCCAACAGGCTTCCTCCCGTTGGGCTCAGGTCGACCCCTCCACCCCTGTCTGTCCGGCTGTTTCAGGCCCTCCCGGCTTTTCTCCGGTTTTTCTGTCTCTGTTCCTTCCCCCCACCCCAACCTACCCCTCCTGTTTTCTTTGTCCTCCCCATTTTGCTTTTTCTGTGGACCCCCCACATTTTCTTTGTGTCTCTCTGAAACCCCCACGCAGATCACCCCTATTTGTCTCTAACTCCTACTCCCCATTTCTCCACCATTCCTTTTCTACTTCAGGCCCCTCCCTCTTTTCTGTTTGTCTCTGAGGATGCTCTCTTCCCCAGCCCCCACCTCAGTCTTCTGTTTTGGGTCATCGATCTAGCCTAACTCCTTTGCTGCCTCCCTCACTGACTTGTCTGTCATGATTTCCCCCCAAAGTTCCCAGGGTCTACTCCCTCACTTGGCTCAGATTTTGGGGTCTCTGTAGCCTGGTCTGTCTGCCTTTCTACTGCCCTTCCACCCCTCACCCTGTCCTCCAGCCATCCTGGCTGCCTCTAGCTTCTCTCACATCCCTTTTTCCCCCCCTCTTTCTCCCTGCAGCCACCCTGACAGGTCCCTTCCCAAGCCCCTAGGGACAGCAGAGGATTTGGGAACCAGCAAGCACCCCCAGGGCACGAGAAGAGCCTCTGCCACCTGCCCTGCCTCACCCAGCCCCACGCCAGGCCCGGCCACCCCGGCCCCCAGCTGCATCAAGTGGAGGAGGCGGCAGCGGAGGAGGGTGGCACCATGGGCCCGGGCCGTGCCCTCCATGCCCGGGGGATGAAGACACTGCTGCCATGGACAGCCCGTGCCAGCCTCAGCCCCTGAGTCAGGCTCTCCCTCCATTGCCAGGTTCTGTGTCAGAGCCTTTGGAGCCTGGCCGGTCCAGGATGGGGGTAGAGAGGTACCTGCCGTGTCCCCTGCTACCCTCCTACCACTGTCCAGGATGTCCAGGAGCTCCTACTGAAGCCTCAGCAGGGAGTGGGACCCCCAGAGCCACAGCCACTTCCACCACAGCTAGCCCCCTGCCAGAGGGCTTCGGAGGGCAGGATGGTGGTGAGCTGCGGCCACTGCAGAGTGAGGGTGCTGCGGCACTGGTCACCAAGGGGTGCCAGCGACTGGCAGCCCAGGGCGCCCGGCCTGAGGCCCCTAAACGGAAATGGGCAGAGGATGGTGGGGATGCCCCTGCACCCAGCAAGCGGCCCTGGGCCAGGCAGGAGAACCAGGAGGTGGACGGGGAGGGCGGCATGGGCTGCAGCAGTGGCCGTGGTGAGGCCAGCGCTGGGCAGAGGGAGGAGGAGCTGCCCACTGCGCCTGAGCGCTTGGCCCTGGACTATATCGTGCCCTGCATGCGGTACTACGGCATCTGTGTCAAGGACAGCTTCCTGGGGGCGGCGCTGGGCAGCTGCGTGCTGGCCGAGGTGGAGGCCCTGAAACGGGGCGGGCGCCTGCGTGATGGGCAGCTAGTGAGCCAGCGGGCTATCCCACCACGCAGCATCCGTGGGGACCAGATTGCCTGGGTGGAAGGCCACGAGCCAGGCTGCAGAAGCATCGGGGCCCTCATGGCCCACGTGGATGCTGTAATCCGGCACTGCGCTGGGCGCCTGGGCCGCTACGTCATCAATGGGCGCACCAAGGTAAGGCTGCCCAGCATGCATTTTTTGGATGCCCCATGCTCTCAGCACCAGTGGGTTTGGAGACAGGCCTCTGGGGTCACTGAAGGATTTAGGTAGCTTCATTTGAGGGAGTGTCGGAGTTCACTTTGGGCTCTTACTCTCTGAGGGAACTCTCGGGTCTGTGTGATTTCTCCCTGTGGGCCTTAGTTTCTGCACCTGTAAACCAAGGGTTTGGCCTGTAGCCACAGTGCTTCTTGACCTTGCCAGGGATCCTCTTGAACAACCTGAGAACAGGTGCCGACATTCTTATTCGCACACCTGTGCATGGGCCTCAGCCCAAGAACTGTCCAAGTAGACGGGCACATGTTTCTGCTTCCGTTTGTCTATCTGCACCTGTCTGTCCCTGTCTTCCTTCATCCTCCTCTGTCTGCTGGCTTACGTGTCTAGTCCATCCTGTCCCCCATCTGTCTCTGGTCTGTCCATCCTTTCTCCTAGGCAGGAGAACCAGGAGGTGAAGGGGGGAGGGTGGCACTTTTGAGGCCAGTGCCAGGCTGAGGGAGGAGGTGCTGCCTGCTGTGCCTGGCGTTGGACTACGTTGTGCTCTGTATGCCATACTATGGTGTCTGTGTCAAGGGCAGCTTCCTGGGGGTGGCACTGGGTGGCTGTGTGCTGGCCGGGGTGGAAGTCCTGCCCCCGTCTTTCTTATTCTTCCCCATCCTAGTCCCTGTTCTCCATCCTTTCTGTCCTGTCTGTCCATCACTTCATTCCTGTCCGGCTGTGGTCTGTTCCCTTGATCCTCTTTCTGTGTGTTTCTTCTTGGTCTCTTTTTCTTGTTTTTTTTATTTTAGCTGAACAATCCTGCCACCTGTTTGCAAGCTCAGCTTGGGCCAGGAATCGAACTTCTGTTGCTCAGGGCTCGCACTCTTGAGTGAACTCTTAACCAACTGGGCCACTCGGCTGGCCCTTGGTCTCTTTTTCTTTAGAGTAGTAGTTATTAATCTTTTTTTGGAACCTGGGCCATTTTGAGAATCTGTTATTTTGCGATCCTCTCTTAAGAAAAGTGCTGATTTGATTGGAATTTTTGGGCAGCTGTCAGGGCCTCCTGGGCCCCTAGCTGCCCATTCAAGAACCTGGGTCAGGAGTCCTGCAGAGGACAGTGGTCCACAGGGCTATTCCAGCCTGCTGACACGATAGTTCTCTTCATGAAGGGGTGTGAGGGCCCTGACCTCGAGTCCAAGGCTTGGTGTCGTTTGGACAAGGCCTTGTAGGGAATGCTTACTGCACAACACCAGTGATGCCTGGCTGATGGCACTGGCTGTGTTCTGCCCTTCAGGCACGAGGTTGTGCTCCTGATGTCCCCTCCCTCCTTTCTCATATCCCATCTTGGGCTCTGCCTCTGTGCCGCTTCCCTCTCAGGCTGGAGCTGGCTTGGGGACCAGTGCTCCCCTGGGGCTGAGGCCAGTATTCTCCCCACCCCAGCTGGAACTTGTCCTACTTCCCTCTCCCTCCTGGTTACTTGATAGCTGGAGAGCCAGAGGCGGCCCCTCCCTGGGCTCTACTCCTGCGCAGGCAGGAGAGATTAGTGGGAGTCCCCCTGGCCACGGGGTGCTCAGCACCTTCACCCCAGGGTCCCCATCATTGCAGGAGGGAAGTTCGGGGAACCACAAGAGCTGAATGGCCCAGGGCAGGACACTTCTCTGAGCCTCAGTTTGCTCATCCACAGGATAGGAAAACCAGGTTAAGTCCCCAGCTAGTCTGTGATCGTTTTAGGAGGGGAGGGTAGAGGGAGCAGATCTCTTACCCTTTGATACCTCGGATGTGGTTGGGGACAGGGCCCTTGCTAGGATTTGGGTGTGTGTGTGACTTTTTTAGCCCTAGGTGACCCCTATTGCCCTGGGAGGTAAGCCAGGGTAGACTAAGAAGGGAGGGGAGGAGCCAACCCAATCACTGGAGTTCCTATTAGACCCTCCCCTGCCCCAATGAGACAGCAACTCCAGGCTTCCCTGCCTTCAAAGGGCAACATCTGGGCTCCCTCCCCAGGCTCTGGAGTAAGACAGTGTGGGGTGCTGGGGTGGGTGGCCACAGTGGTGGTGGGGGCACGGATCACCAGTATGGCTAGGTCCAGCAACAACCTGCTCTGTTGTTTCAAGTGGAGTGCCCGTGTTTTGTCTCGCTTGCTCTGCTCAGTTAGCCTGCAGGTTGGAGAGAGTTGACCCCTACTAATACTACCACAGGGTACTCCAAGGAGGACCTGGTGGGCTTGGTTTGCCCCTTTAAGAGCAGCTTGGAGGTGGGGCCTGCTGTCCTTGGATCAGTCCCCAGATTCTGATGGGGGTGGTGGTGGTTTGTGTGTGTGTGTGTGTGTGTGTGTGTGTGTGTGTGTGTGTGTGTGTGTGTGTGTGTTGGGGCTCTTGGCACGTTGTCACCAATAGCTTTTAACTCTTAATTTCCTAGCTCTGAATCCAGCTGCCCCCTCCCTGAGGTGGAAGAGTGAGGAACTAGTTTCCGTGTGTCCATGTCAGTCTGCTTGTTGTCCCTTTCCCTTGTGGGGGAGGAAGTAGATGCTCCTCTGGGGCCAGAGTAAGCCTCCACCCTCCATTCCTCACAGTGTGTGTGTGTGTGTGTGTGGGGGGGCGCCTTAAAGGGCCTGTGTCTGTGCCCAGCCTTCACACACAAGTACCATTCCATGCCAGACCACAGAGGGTGCCTTTGCTGCATGGTGGGAGACCCTGTGTGAGGGTGCACAGGGCAGGATGGGAACAGAGGCTCTGAGGCCCAGAGCAGTGTTTTCAGTCAGCAGCTACCCACCAGGGAGACAGGCCTTGGGCCTAGTACTAGATAAACAAGTACCTGTGCTGATTTTACACTGAGGGGTGGAGTGGAAAATCAGCCCAGGTTCCTCCAGCTAGAGTACTCAAGGTACCCCTTAACTGGAGACCTGAATAACAAGAGGACGGGAGTGGGGAGGAGAGTGTTCCAGGCAGGTGCAAAGGCCTTGGAGATGAGCTTGGCCAGGTTAGAGAACAGTCAGGAGGCCCAAGAGGCTGGAGCAGAGTGATAGGGATAGGAGATGTGGTGGTGGGCAGTTTGTATTTTGTGTTTTGGGGGGATGCAGTGGGAACTTGAAGGGATTTGAACAATGAAGAGCTGGAGAAAAATGTCTCTGGCTGCTGTGTGGGGGATGGATTGTAGGGGAAGAGGTTGAACCCCTTTCCCCAGCCCCTCCTTGTGCACAACCAGCAAAATCTCTGCTTGGATTCTAACTGGGGAGGCCTTGCCTGTCCCTAATCAGTGACTACAAATTCCAGGCCACCTGGGCTATAGCTGTGTCCTTTCTTGCCAGTGAAGTGCTTACTCAGAGCGCTGACCCACCTGCAGGGAGTGTGCAGTGCACAGAGGGTGCTCTTGAGCCTGGGGGTGTAGGGGCTGCTCACTGCCTGTGCCCTGGTGCTGCAGAGAGAAGCGTGCTTTGCACGGCTGGGTGGCCTGACCTGGTGGCAGCCCTCCTGGCCTCTTGCCCAGGGCAGGTGGTGTGGTGGTTCAGGTGCACATGTGTAATGCGGTTTACGCTCATGCTGAGCTGAGCCCTGGGGATGACGTGTCGGGAGGAGGCGGAGGGATTGAGTCAATTTGGCCTAACATGGGGTGTTTGGCAAGCCTGTTTTGGACTCAGATGCTGATCTTTTTGATCAGGAATGTTTACCTCAGGGCTGTGGCCTCACAGGTGTAGCTGAGTGTTAATGGGGAGCAGCAGCTGGCAGTCTGGCCTAGGTGGAGGGGTCAAGACAGACGGTCTCCAGCTGAGGAGGACCTAAATCTTAAACCTGGGCATGAGGTCTGTAGGAACACCTGGACCCTTTTCCTCATACCACATCCATCCACCTTTGTGTCAGCTCCCTGATGAGAAACAGGCCCCAAGTGGCTAGGCCTCAGCATGGTCAGGGCTGGCCAGGGCAGTTCAGGGAGAGGAGGAGAGAACCTGTGGCTAGATCTGTACACACAGAAGCCAAGACATGGAATGAGTCCTGTTAGATCTGTGTGGTCAGGAACATCCAAAGCTAGGTTCACAGAGGGGTTAATGCCACTGCCATAAACAGAGGTGTTTATTATTATTATTATTATTATTATTATTATTATTATTATTATTATTATTATTTTAATTGGGGAATTTAGAAGGGGAACAGCCAAGTTGTTCTTCAGTCTTAGTTGTGGAGGGCGCAGCTAGCTCAGCTCCCAAGTCCAGTCTCCATCCAGCCACCTGTCAGCAGCTCAGGGCAGCTCAGCTCAAGGTGCTGTGTTCAATCTTAGTTGCAGGTGGGCATAGCCCACCATCCCATGCGGGAGTTGAACCGGCAACTTTGTTGTTAGGAGCATGTGCTCTCACCAGCTAAGCCATCCTGCCACTCAGCGGCAGCTCAGCTTGGGTGCAGCTCACTGGCCCATGTGGGAATCAAACCGGTGACCTTGTTGCTCAGAGCGCGCGCTCTTTAAGTAACTGAGCCACTTGGCCAGTCCAAGAGGTGTTTATTATTAATAGTTCCATTTTACAGATGAGGCCGTTGAAGCTCGTTCAGGCGATTGGACTTTCCAAGGCTACCCAGTTATCCTTGGAGTTGGGATTAGATCTTAGGTCTAGTCACACTCTAGGTCTGGGTATGTGTAGGAGGTGTAATTTATTTAGCAGTGATTCTTTGTGGTCAGGCGCAGCAGTTATCAACATTGCTGCGCATTAGAATTACCTGGGGCACCTTTAAAAATTCTAGACTCCACCTTAGACCAAGTACATGAGAACCTCTGAGGTGGGCCTTGGGTTATAAGTGTCCCAGGTGGTATCACTCAGCAGCCGAGAGCGAGAACCCCTGGTGTAGGGCTGTGAGGGCTGCACATCAGAAAACGTTCACACTGGTTTTATTTTGCTGAAATGTCTGAGGTGGGGTCGGGTTATCTTTAACCCTCCATCGGGCGCAACTGTTCTCACAGATTCATTGCACACAAATTTTCACATATCTTAACAGTTAAGTATAGTGACGCATCACTTCCGTGTCTTCCCCCCTACCGTAAACTATCACCAGTCATGTTTGTGACTTAGTACAGTAAAAAGGTATTTCATAGCAACATCTGTGTGTGCAATGAATCTGAGATCAGTTGTGCCCAACAGAGGGTTAAAAAATGAAACACTCAATTGCTCATTGAGCCCCTTCTGGGTGCCAGTCTTTAGGTAGGTAGGTGTGTATGTGCGCGCGATGGGCTGTTGAGGCCCTGGAACTGAAGTTTCTGGTGGATGGGGGCTTGGCTGAAAAAGGAGAAAGTTGGGTCTGGAGCCCTTAGGGCTCAGGATGCTTGAGGAGTCAGGGGAGAGACCAGGGGCAGGGAGGGGTGAGAAAGGAGGTAATGGCTGCTTCTCAAATGTCCCTGCCTAGCCACAGTAAATCACCCCCATCTGTCTCTGACAGGCCATGGTGGCATGTTATCCAGGCAACGGGCTGGGGTATGTGAGGCATGTTGACAATCCCCACGGCGATGGGCGCTGCATCACCTGTATCTATTACCTGAATCAGAACTGGGACGTCAAGGTAGGGTGTTGAGGTGGGGATGGGAGTGGGGCGGCATGCATCTACTCCATTTTCCACTTCCAGTTCAGCTTCTAGCATTCTCCCGTTCCTTTTTTCAGTCCACAGACTGGTGGGGCAATCTGCCACATGGCTCTTCCTGGGGAATGGCACCTCCTCTCTAGCTGACTGGACAGTGGCAGAGCCCCCTCCTTTGGGGTATAGTGCTGTCTGCCCAGCCACTGGCTTAATGAACCCTCCCTTCCATTTCCTGTCTTTAATAGCTTCCTGCCCATCTCCATGGTGAGGCAGACTCTGGGTTGTCATTCATTTTAAGGGGCTGAGTGGTGGAAGGGAATGATGTGTACAGCTGCTACGCCCCCTGGTGGGCTCCTTGGGGTGGACAGTGCCAGCCTCCTGCCTCATCCTCTGGCCTGCCCTCAGGTGCATGGCGGCCTACTGCAGATCTTCCCTGAGGGCCGGCCTGTGGTAGCTAACATCGAGCCACTCTTTGACCGGCTGCTCATTTTCTGGTCTGACCGGCGGAACCCTCATGAAGTGAAACCAGCCTATGCCACCAGGTATGACCCATACTTCTGGGGTGTGCCCAGGTGCTCCCTGGGAGTGATGAAGTGTTGAGGGAGCCTCGGTGGGAGCATTACCAGGCTCAGAGGGTGGGCTCTGGTGTCACTATGGATACGGTGGCTGGAATTGAAGAAAAGTGATCTCTAATCGCCCTCCGGGGCTGCTCTGGTCCCCAGGTACGCCATCACTGTCTGGTATTTTGATGCCAAGGAGCGAGCAGCAGCCAAAGACAAGTATCAGCTAGGTATCTGCTTCCCAGTTGGCATCCCCTCCCTCAAATTATTCCTATTACATGTACCTCACCAGGCCTCAAGCTACCTCATCTACTTCGTCAGCCTTTTACTAAATCCTGCCACGTTTTTCCTCACCTTTGCCCGCTTTTCTTAGACACCTACTCTCCTGGTACTCCCAGCATGAGCCCCATCTCTTCTGGTCCTCTCCCCCACCTGCCCAGCTTTTCCTTGGCCTCTTTGTCCCTTCCCTGATGACTCACTAGTTCCTGTTTCCTCCCCACCCAGCATCAGGACAGAAGGGTGTCCAAGTACCTGTATCTCAGCCGAGTACGCCCACCTAGTGGCCATCCCCAGAGCTGCATGAACAGACAGCTTGCCCTGACTTCGGGAAAGCCCCGGCCTGCGCTGCCCGGCCAGCAGCCCACCAGTCTTGGTGCCTATTCCTTCCCCGCCACAGCTGCTGCTTCCAACTTTGCCTCTGTCCTGCCTGGTGTGGAGGGCTCCCTCAGTCACTGAGGACCAAGGAAGAGGAGAGACCTGTGCTGCCCTGTGATGGGGGCTGGGGTTGCAACCTGGGCAAGGGCCAGTGTTGGGGGCTACCATTACTGGAGCTGGGGGCCTATGTCTTGCCCCTCTCAGGTGTGGAGAGCTGGAAGGAGGCATTGCCACTTCCCACCAGGATGCAGGATTTGGGGTTGAGGTGAGTCATGGCCTCTTGCTGGCAAAGGTTTGTGGGGGGGAACATCCCCAAGCCCCCCACTCCTCCAGCCTGGAATGTGAAGTGACTCCCAACCCCTTTGGCCATGGCACCTTTTGGACTAGGCTGCCACTGCTTGGGCAGGATAAAAGGTGCTGGGAGGAGCATGGGTGTGCAAGTCCTGTCAGCCAAGAAATAAATAAAAGTTTACCTCAGAGCTGCACACATCCGATTCTGTCTTCTTGGTAAGGAGATGCCTCTATCTGCAATTCAGGTTCTTTATTGATCAAAGGGGATAAACTCTGCGAATCAGGGAGCAGAGGATGGCTGAGTTTGACCTCAGCAGGCCACCATGCGAAGCTGGAAGGCTAAGGGGATGTTGCCCAAGCCAGTGCACTGTGGAGTGAGGACTACGAGAATATTGGTGGGGCTCACCACAGGGAGGTGGCAGAACCGCTACAGGGTGGTGGTGAAAAGAGGGAGATCTCCCATGGGGCCAGATCTGCATTCAGGCAATTTGCTTTCCTGGGGACACAGAGCCTGCCCCGGCTGGCCCCCTCCCTGCCTAGCCCAGATCTGGGGCAAAGGGCATGAAGGCATCGTTGCTCTGGAACAGCCCTTGTCTAGGAAATTGGTAGGGTTAAAGCAGTCTGGGTCCTTGAATTGGGTGGGGTTCTAATGTACAGACACAAGCAGAGGAATCAGGAAGGTGTCCTGGGGGGACATGCAAGGGTTACCTACAAACTTGGCAAGACTGCCTTTCATCTATCCAAGACCCTATTTAGAAGCCAGGGGGAAGGCAGACCTTATTTCTTGTTCCCAGGGTCTTATTTCTTGTGCATGCTCATGCCTGCTAATCTTGGTTAAAGGTGCTCCCCAGCCCCTGTGCAGAATCCCTTGGCCTGGTGGGCACCATGGGTAGGAAGTGGCTGCGCAGGTGGGTGTTGTGGGTGAGGGCATCGGGCAGCACGCTGAAAAAGCGCTGAATCTTGTGCAGCACGGCATTGGTGTAGGGCAGGCGCTCTGGGTCCTCCAGGCTTGGGTCACACACCTAACCTATGACGGTGTCCAGTTCAGCCTTCACCTTGGCTGAGGTTGGCAGAGCGTGTGAGCCGCTCACTCCCCAGCCATCTCCAAACCCTAGTCTCCTCATCCTGGGCTCTTCTGTTCGAAAACCTGTCACCTCTGGGTATTTGAGTGGAATGAAGAGCCCGTGGTGTACGGTGGTGGTCGTGGTCTGGGTGCTGCAGGAAAAAAAGGTTATGTGTTGTCATCACCAAAGTCTCTTCTTCCTGGAAGTAACTCTGGGCTGTTCTGTTCCTGTAGACAGAGGAGACAGGTGCTGCCGCGTGCCAGGCGCCTCTTTGTAGGCAGCATGGATAGAGTTTAGGGCAGCACCTTATCCATCTGATTGAGGAAGCTGCCCATGAAATCGCGGGTTCCCCAGGCTGTTGTGTCTGCTGGCCGCTGCTTTTGATCAGAGATGAAGATCGAGAAGTTCCGCGAAATTTTGAGATCTGGTGTTGCGGCCCCGGGAGCCAGTCCAGGAGGGAGGGGAAAATGTTCATCTGGGGGGACAGGATCTCAATAGGGCTTTGAACAAGCCCACTAGTTTCCCTATAGAGACACTGAACCAGGGCTTTGATGTTATAAATTCTAGAACTATTCCATCCCAAGATCCTAAGACTGCCCTATTTTAAAACTGATCCATCTAGGTAGGTATACGGACTCAGGATTTGGCGTAGGTTGGGCTCACGAGGGAGGGATCGGCGCCGGCACTCTCACCTCGTCCCGGAACTCATGATGCGGAAGTTGTCACAGAAGAGATCCAGGACCCTCAGGAACTCCTGGTCCTTGTAGCCATAGCGGTTCCCAAAGACCACAGAACAGATAACAGATGCACAGCATTATCGAGTAGCTGCCGGGGGTTGAACGGCGCTCCTGGGATTGGGAACAGGACCAGGTCATAACGCTGTGGGTAGGCTCCCAGCTAGCTCTTGGACTTACAGGCTCCGTTCCACCCAAACGCTTTCCCGCGGCCCCTTCTGGGCTGTTAGCCACACCCACACCAGGTCCCTCTCCTTTCCCGAACAGCCCGTATCAGTGGTGGCTTGAAATTCGCCCAGTCAACAAGCCGCCGCCTTCAGGACGCGCTCCTGTGTGGTCCACGTACCCAACCCGAACTCCTTAAAGCGCTGCAAGTGCGAAATTGCGCAGGGTCAGCCAGCGCGGCGCGTTAGAAAAAGTGATAGCTGGGGGGTGAGGCAGCGAAGGGGGCGGGCCAGGGGTTAGCCACGCCCCCTGGAAGTGTCCAGGTGCCGAGCCGACTTCTTCGCAACCCTTTGCTTTGCTTCTTTTCAGACCTCTTGATTGCCACCTCAGCCTTCTCGGCCGTCTTCACACATTGGCCCCACCTCTGTTGGTCTCTCTCTCTCTGACCAGCGCTTGCTCTCTTTGGCTTTGACTCTTAGGTTCTTCTGTGGGCTGCAGGAGGAACCAGTCCCCGCGACTCGACCCTACACTTCAGCTTCACCCCGCCCTCTCCTCACGGTTTGCGCTCATTAGTGTTGGTTCTCTATTAGGCTCCGCCCCATTTCCCCGGTCCCGCCTTTTACTGCCCAAACAGGATGCCCAGGCCCGCCTTTCCGCCGCCTGGGCCTCACGTTTTCCGCGTGTGAAGCGTTCAAAGACTGCCATGGCCTCGCGGCCGGAGAGGGTATCCGCCTGCAGCACTAATATTTCCCGCAGCGCTGCGAAGCCGCACAGCATCACTGCAGGGCGCGGGCCCCAGCAGCCAGAGAACTACATGGAGCCGGTGCTCAGCTGGGCCTGGTTGGGGCTCCCGACCCCCTCCTGCTCCAAGACTCCAGAGCTCCGCCTCTAGCTCCCTTCAGACCCTGGAGTTTCCGTCTCAGCCCCTCATTCCAGGCCCAGGAGTTCAGATCCCCAGCCCTTTCCTCCCTTAGACCCAGGAATCCAGGCTCCTTCTCCCTCAGGGCCTAGAAAGCCAGGTCTCCAGCCCCCTGCACCTTCAGAACTAGGCTTCTGGGTCCTCAGTACTCCCCCTCCCAGCCTTGAACCAGGAGACGAGGCCCCGATCCCCCCCCACCCCCACCCCCACCCCGCATGGGACTGCTCATCTCAGGCTCTTCTTCCCTCAGGACCCAGGAATGGAGGTTGGGGATGGAGTAGCACGACTCCACCTTGAAGCCTCTTCCCTCAGTATGTGACTCCCCACCTGGTCTCCTCTTTCCTCACAACTAGATGTCCAGGCCCCCAGCTTTTCGACCCACCGTTTTCTTTGGCCCAACATAGGACTTCAGGCCCCTTAACCTTCCTCGGAACTGGTAGAACCCTCAACTCTGTCTCCATTCAGAGAAACTGGAGTTTCAGCCCCCAGCCCCACCTCCATGAATCCAGAATTCTGTACCCTCCCCCACTCTCAGGACTCCCTCCATGAGTGCATGGTCCAGGAGTCTGGGCTTCAGCTGCAGCAAGTTCCCTGACAGCAGGAGAAGCATGGGCCTGAGGACAGGGCCCTCTGCACCTGAGTGCCCGCGCACCCCCAACCCGCCTCCTAGTGCCAACAGCAGAAGCAGCAATAGCAGCGCTACAATTCTGTGGTCATCATGCCCTCACTCCTGGATGCTTGCACCTATTTGCCTGTTAGATCCCTTTGGGGTCTCGGAGTGGGAGGGGTGGGCGTCTGTAACTGCTCATTCTCTAGATTCCCCAACTCAAGGTCACCCTGCTCCTAGCACTATGTGCCTGGTTAGCCTGGCCTTTTTTGTACCATCCTCAGCCTGCTCTTTTTGGTGACTTCCATGTACCAGCATTTCCGTGTCATTACACTTGGCCAATGGGTGTACCTTCCTCAGCCCCTAGTACCTTTGGGTCTGTCTTATTTGGCCTGTAGGTGTGCATTGCTGAATCTCTCTGGGCCCGTGACCCCTGACCCTGTACAGTCATGTGCCATATAACAATGTTTAGGTGAACAATGGACCACATATACAACAGTGGTCCCGGAAGATTATAAAGGAGCTGGAAAATTCCTATCTCCTGATGACATTGTGGCTGTTGTTAAGTCGTATTACAACGCATTGCTCACATGTTTGTGGTGATGATGGTGTAAACACACCTGTGCTGCCAGTTGTATAAAAGTGTAGCACATACAATTATAGTACACACTTGATAATAAACAACTATGTTACTGGTTTATGTATTTACTTTTTTTAAAAAGTTTTTTTTTTTTTTTTTTTTTTTTTAGCTGAGCCAGCCTCGGCAGCTCAGCTTGGGCCAGGCATCGAACCGCTATTGCTCAGAGCTCAAACTCTTGAATGAGCTCTTAACCAACTCTTGAATGAGCTCTTGACCAGCTATTTGGCCAGCCCCTTTTTAAAAGATTTTATTGGGGAATCCGTGAAGGGGAACAGACAAGTTGCTGTTCTTTCATTCTTCAGTCTAGTTGTGGAGGACATTGCTTCACTGGCCCATGTTAGTATTATCATTGAGCTCTTCCCAGGTGAGGCAGTCGGTTGCCAGCCTTTGGACAGCCGCTTATGGCGGCTCATGGCAGCACACGAAAGCTCACTCCCGCTGCCCGCCAACCCAACTGCAACCTACACAGTTGCCAACGACTGTCGGCAGCCCAGCTCCAGTTCGAGCTGTTGTTCACCATCTTTGCTGTAGAGGGCGCAGCATCCTTGGCCCTCATGTGGAATCTGAACTGTGGTCCTGCTGCTCAGAGCTGGTGTCCCAAGCCAGCTCTTAACCAACGCGCCACTTGGCCAGCCCATTTACTATAATTTTTATCATTATTTTAGAGCACTTTTTCTACTGATAAAAAAACAACTTTGCTGTAAAACAGTACACTGTGTGATGCTGGCAGCAACCTCAAACATCTTGTGTTAACCACATCTCCTGATTTGTATCATTTCTCTTATGTTTGATTTAATCTCGTTTTGTACACTAACATGCTGTGTACAGGCTTGTAGCCTAGGAGAAATAGGCTATACCATACAGACTAGGTGTGTGGTAGGCTACACATCTAGGTGTGTGATATTTGCACAACAACAAAATCGCAGAACGATACATTCGTCAGAATGTATCCCATTGTTAAGTGGTACATGACTACACTTCTGATTCCTAAATACATTCCTGACTCCTAAATACACTTATAAAAACACCAGTGATGATGTGCCTATTAACCTGGCACTCCTGTGCCATGACTGTGATTCCTAGGGACTCACACCTGAGCCCTTGTCACTTCCATGCCCACTGCTCTTGGAGCTCTGTATGCCATACCTGTCTCCTAGACACTTATGGAGTCCCCTAGCCTCCTGGTTCCTATCAGCCTAGCATATCTGTGCTTATCCTTATGACTCCTGGGGTTCCTTCCCACATGTTGGCCCCCTTGTATCCCTATTGTTATGCCCTGCTCTGAACTTCCACCATTTCTATTCCCATCTGGCTCCCAGATGCCCCCAGATGTCCTATGCCCATGCTGCTGCGCTCCCTGGTATCCAGTCCCCCAAGCCTCTCAGTGGGCACCCGCACCTGAGGCCAGGTCATGATGGCAGACAAACTTATGCCTCACTCAGGCCGACTCTGGCAGTATGGGCTGGAGGAAACAGACCCAGGCCTGGGTGGGTCAGCGGTTGGGGGTGTGGCTGAGTCAGTACTTGGAACACTTCAGGAATGCAGCCCACCCTCCCACCCATCCCTGCCTTGCCAGATCCAGCCTTTCGCTAGGTGCCTGGCACAGGGCCCTAGGGGGGCTGTGCATAGTCTGGGACTGGGCTTGTCTCTGGGAGTGTCTCTCAGTGTCTTTATCTCTCTTTATTGAGTCTTGTTTCTTCTCCCTAGTGTCTCTCTCGCTCTCAATCTCTGCCTGTGTTTTTCTGTTTCTGTTCATCTCTCTTTCTCTCTGTCCATCTCTGTTTTACTCTCAATGTCTACTTCTGTTCATGTCTGTTTTCTATCTCTTGTTTCCTTTTCAGCATGTCTTTTTCTCTCTCTGCATCTCTCCCAATTTGTCTTTACCTTAATCTCCCTGTCTGTGTGTCCGTCTCTCTGCCTCTGTTTCTGTTGTGGGTCTTCCTGTCAGCCTTTCTCTGTCCAGGAACCTGGTGGCTGGTAGGGGTTGTGGGGCAGGGCACTGACAGCGGGGGTGTGGTGGAGTGCAGCAAGTGTACCCTCCCTGGAGCCCCACCCCATCCCGCTCTGTCAAGCTCTCTAATGGGTCCTCTCTATTAGGGTCTCTTCAGAGCAGGCATTTTGTCTTGTTCACTTCTGTATCCCCAGCACCTAAAATAGTTCTTAGCACACAGTGAGCAGTCTGTGAATGTTTGCTGAACGAGTGCATGACTTTTGTCATCCTGATTTCAATCTCTGTCTCTAACTCAGACTCTGTTTCTCTCAGTCTCTGTCTTTTGCTGAATCCTTGTGACTCTCTTCCTGTCTGTCTCTGTATCTCATCTCTTGAGGCTTCTGTCTCTCAATCTTCCTTTTTCTTTTTCTCTCAGATCTCTCTCTCTTCATCTCTGTTCCTTCTTAATTTCTCTCCCTGTTTTAGAATCCCTTTGTCTTTTTTCTCTCTCTGAGCATCTCTCCCTTTCAGTACCTCTCTTTCTCCTCCTCTCTCTCTCTCTCTCTTTCTGTCTGTCTCACTCCCAGTCTTTGGTTTTCAGGATCTCTCTCTGCTGTCTCTATGTATCTCTCGGTCTCTTTCTCAGTATCTCTATGTGTTTCTCTTCACTATTTCTCCATCTTTCTCAGGACCTCTGAGTCTCTTCCTCTCTTCCTCCACCTCTCCGTCCATGGTTGGGCCCTGGTTGACCCGTGGTGGGAATAGCATGGGGATTAGGCAGAGGATGCTTCTTGCGGGGACCTCCTATATACCTCACCCCAGCCAGCCCCATGTTCAGCAGATCATGTCCTAACTCCTGGATGGCATTGGGGTGATCCTGTTCAGAGTAGGACCTCTCAGGCTACCTCTGTCCATGGCTGGGGGGCCAGCCCCACTTTGCCTGACTCTGGCTCAATGAAGCTCATTAAGAAAACACCCTGTCAGCAGGATGTCAGGGTGTTAACTCCAGTCTCACATTGGGAGGCCTCAGGCCTGGGACTGCTATCCCCACCCCAAAGGGGGGAATTTTCAAGACAAAGGTATAGTCCGTGGAGAGGGTGAGAAATGGGGGGCCATTTCAGTCTTCTGGTGCCTCACTTCCCCATAATTGCCCTTTTCTCTGTCTTTATCTGGTCATTTCTGTTTCTTTCCTTGTCTTTATCTTCTATACTCTTTGCCCCCTTACTTCTCAGTCACTGTATCTCTCTCCTTTCCTGTGTGTCTCTGTCTTGTGAGACTGAGAGGAGCAGTGTTGGAGCCAGATGCTTTGCCTGTTTCTGGCTGTGTGATCTTGGGCAAGTCACATCACCTCTCTGAGCCTCAGTTTACACATCTGTAAAAATGTATAATGATATTGCTTTGCCTCATAGGGCGATTTCAATGAGATAATTAGAACAGTGTGTGACTAGGAAGCAGTCTGTGTTAGTAATTGTTATTTCTCAGTCTCTGTATCTGTTTATATCTCCCCATCTCTTACCCTATCCCTGCTTTCACGTCCCTCTGTAAAGCACCCTGCATCTCCTGCAGACCTGTTTGGTGTCTCCCTGGACTGCTCTCCTTTTCTCTGCCTCTCTGTCTACAGGTCCTCACAGCCTTTGTATTCCAGCCTGTCTCCAGGAAAACAATTTCTCTCAATTTCTAGCTGCCCTAAGGGTGAGGGTGGAAGTCACAGTTAGGTGTCTCCTCTCTCTGCAGCCAGACCTCCCTACTCCCCATCCTAGGGGATTCCCTTTAATTCACCCAAGGCAGGTTTGAATCTTTAAAAAAATTTTTAATTAGTTTATTGGGGTGACCATTGTTAGTAAAGTTGCATAGATTTCAAGTATACAATTCTGTAATACATCATTTATATATCACATTGCGTGTTCACTACCCAGAGTCAGTTCTTCCAGGTTTGCGTCTTTTATAACTTCCTAGGAAAGGATCCAAAAAGTCCCCCAAAAGGTGCCTAACTTTTCTGTGGGTAAGCTCTGCGGGTAAAACAAAGCATGCTCCTCCCATTCCCCGTGTCCTCCCCTGCCTCTGGGGCGCATTCCCAGTAAAGACAGGAGCGATGAGGGATGGGAATGTGGCAGGCACAAGCAGAGGGGAAGCGAATGTGACAGCGAGATGGGATGGGGCACAGTGGACTGAGAAGAAGGACGGAGCAACCCCCTAGGGGCGGCCCTCTAGCCCACAGCCTAAGAGAGCCGGCGTCAGCGGGCGCGCATGCACAGCTGGAAGGGCGGCGGCAAATTGCCGAGACCAGAGAAGCACGGGGTCAGGTCGATGTCCTCGGGCGCTCCCAGCGGCTGCAGCGAGAAGCTCTGCAGAATGTTGGTGAGGTAGAGGAAGAGCTCCATTCGCGCCAGAGACTCGCCCAGGCACTGTCGGCGTCCTGCGGAGGTGGGAGGGTGGGGAGGAGAGATTAGATAAAATGGGGTAAAGCGCTCCAGTTCCAAATTACTAGAGGAAAACATATGAGGATAACGGTTGGGGACGTCACAGGCCCACTCATCTAAAAGTCTGAGGAAGATGCTTTAAGTAAATCGTGGGCCAGAATGAACCGGCTTATACAAATGCAATTTCATGGGTTCCAATCCCCCTTCTGCCATTAATAGTTTTGTGATTTTACGCAAGCCACAGTTTCTGGGTATTTAAAATGTGGATAATAATAGTGCCTCATTACGTTGTGTGAATGTTAAATGCAGATAAAGGAGTGAAAATACAATGCTTAAGTAGGTTGTACTATGTGACATGCACTACTCTAAGCACTACACGGAAATTAATTAACTTAATCCTCTTAACAACTCCAAGAGGTGGGCTTTATTATCATCTCCATTTTATAGATGTGGAAATTGAGACACAGAGGTGAAGTAACAAATCCAAGGCTATCCCGCTTGGAGGTAGCTGAGCTGGAGTCTGGCTGCAAACCCCAGCTCTTAGCCATCATTCTTATAGTTCTTCTCAGAGGCAGGGCCTGGCACGCAGTATCAATATGCTAAGTTACCTATTATTATCTCCTCCCCGCCCCCCCGTCCTTTTTTTGTTTCTAATACTGAGTTGCAAAGATTTTTTTCAGGGGGGTAAAGACCAAAGCCAAGAAAAACTAGAACCACTCCACTTGCGCCACCCAGTGGAGAGACAGTGACCGCTTTCAAGTTAAATTGTTCTGCCTCCCCACCTCCATCCACAAGGATTTCAGTCATTATCTGCCTGTAGGAGCAGAGTTGGGAGGGAGCATGGATGTCTCTGCACATCCAAAGCTGAGGATGGGTGGGATGAAGAAGTGAGAGGGCTTGCGGAGTGGTATTAGAACTGGGCAATATAGGTGGGAATAAGGAGCCTGAAAACTGACTTTTTTTTTTTTTGAAAAACTGACTCTTGTTCCCACTGCTCTTACCGGCTGAGAAGGGCATGAAGGCAGGGCTCGTCTTTAGGGACTGATTGGCATCCAAAAAGCGCTCAGGATTGAATTCCTGGGGATTCAGGAATTGGGTGGGGTCCTTGTGGACTGTGTTAAGAAGAGTGATAATATCCGTGCCCTGTGTGGGTGGAAGACAGACTCAGTGGTGCAGAACGGCTGCGAGGTTGCCCAACTAGAGTTTCCACTCTACAGGGGCTTGGGAGCCCTGGGGGCTTGACGCGAGTAAGGGCTGAAGCATAGGAATATATCAGGGGTCCAGGAAATGTGTTTGGGTGTCTGGAATTGATGGGTACTGGAAGCTGTGTTGTCAGGGTCTGAGGCAGGGTCGCGGTATACCCTCTTTGTGGGAACAGATCTGGGGTTTCTCGGGAGGGAATGAGATCTCTGAGAATAGTGTTTAGGCACAGGGGATCCTCAGGATGAAGTCTCAGACCCTGGGGATTCCGGAGAGGGGTCCTAGGAAGGAGACCTGTTATGGGATGGAGTCTGAGGTTCAGGACAGAGTCCAGTCCACTATGGTGTGGGATGTGGGCTTTGGCAGGGACTGAGGTTCTGGATTTAAGGGCCAGATGTCTGTTGCTAGGGCTTGCTCAGGGTGCCAGTTACTAAGGTTTGGGGTGTGGATTGCTAGAGTCTGGGATGCCTCTTTTGAGTGTGTCAGATGTCGTTTGCCAGATACTCAGCGCACTTTGGGTATCAGGAAGCCGCGAAAGGTCGTGTCCTGAGTGACGCGATGCGGCAAGCTCATGGGGAGGACGTCTGCGAAGCGCTGCACCTCGTGGATCACCGCATCTGTGTAAGGCATGGCCACTCGGTCCCTCACTGCCGGCAGCCGCGCGCGTCCCACCACACGGTCGATCTCCTCCTGTACCCTGGCTGGTGTTGAAGGGAGACACGTAGTCGAGGGTATCAGCGGGCTCGAACGGACTGGGAAGAGGTGTGTGCGTGTGTGGGAGGGGTCCAATTAGCACTTCCCAGCCGGGGTACAGTTGCAGAGGTGAATGTGAGGGTTAGCCGGAGCCTTGGGGGAGAGGGCGTGTTGGGTTTAGAGACGTCGGTAAGGGCGAAAGTTTGATTTGTGCAAGGGCTCGTAGGGGCTGGGCTGTGCGGTCGGGGCTTCGGGGATGCCTGGAGTCCAGGCCCCTGATGAGATTGTGGGCGGGGCCTCGAGGACCAGACCCATTGGAGGGTGGATCGAGTGAGGGCTGAGCGGGAGGGCTGAGAGATCGGGGGTGGAGCAGGCGTCGCGGACCCTGTCGGACTTTGTCCTGGAGGCCAGGGTCCCGGGGTAGACCCAGAAGCTGGGTTTGGGGAGAAGTGGTCGCAGACAGAGCTGTGTGGGCGTGTCAGACTGTGTGGGAGGAAATGGGTTCCTGGGCTGGCCATGTGGCTGAGGCTCCGGGCAGTGGGCTGCGCAGACTATGCGAAGTGGATTCGGAGGCAGGACGGTTGCTGAGTGCTCAGGGTCAGAGGTGGGCCGCGAAGCAAGACCATGCGAGCGGGGTCTAGGTCCAGACAGGCTGCGTGGACCCTGGGAGCCACATGGGTGGGGTCGGCATGCGTATGGGTTTGGCTATGCGACTCAAGCGAAAGCCGGAGGCTCCGACAATCCGGCATGCTGGGCGGGGTCGGGACTCACGGGGCTCAGAAGTGGGCGGGGCGGCGTGCCCGGAGGAGCTGTGGGCAGACCACCCCGCCAGGCTTGGCGCGCACCTTGCACTTCTGGGTACTTCATGAGCACAAGGAAGGCGTAGCGCAGCGTGGTGCCCAAGGTCTGGGTGCCGCCAAAGAGCAGGTTATATGTGGTCATCAGGAGGGTGTCTATGTGGAAGTGGCTTAGCGGGTCCTGCTTCTCCTGATGGGGATATGAACCAGGACTTGGAGCCCTGCCCCGACAGTGACCGCGGGCTCAGAGCCTGAGCGCGGGGTTTCCCCTAGATATGCACAACTGCTGCTGGGTGCCAGTTCAGTGTCTCCTTTGTTTAACTTCCTTTCCTCTAGGGAGCGCGAGAGCGCGGGAGGGCGGGATAGGGGGAATCTCAGCCGCAGGGCCCACAATCAACAGATCCTTAATGGCTTAATGAACAGTTAATTGGCAGTGGCCCCAAATGGCGCCGGGCTCCAGCTCAGCAGAGCTAGGTGTTTCAGCTCTGCTTCCCAGGTGTGAGATCATACCAAAACTCGCACATCCTGGGATCCTTGGTTTGAAGCAGGGGCAGCAGGTCAGACCAGAGGTGGGACTTCCAGGCAGGGCTTACTTGTGCTATCTTGGTAAGGAAGCAATCAATGAAGTCTCGGGGAGAGTTGGGGTCGAGGGACGCCTGGTGGTCGCGGACGCTTTGAGCGATGAGGTCCTTCAGGCGCCTGAAGTTCTGGGAAAGGCGTCTGTGCGGCCCGGGCACCCAGTCCAGAAGGCTCGGAAAGAGGTTGTACCACTAGGGGTGGGGCAGAGTCGGTGGGGTTTGGAGGGGCAGGCAATGTGTGTGTGCCAGTGAAGGTCAGGGTGGATCAGGAGGGCAGGGACGGGATCCTGAGGGGCAATTAGGTCTGGAGAGGCCAAGTGGTGGCGGAGACTGTGTGTTTGTGGAAAGGCTGTGGAGTGGACATGAGCGTGGCTAGGCGGGGCCGTGCAACTCGGGGGCGGGGTCAGGCGAGAAGGGGCGGGGTCAGGTAGGGCCAATTGCAGTCCCACCCCCACCCGCTGTTTTACCTTTGTCGCTGAATTGTGTGGAACCCCCCACCCTGTCCCCCAAATAACTAGGCCTCCTGACCTTGCCCCAAGGGCTGCTAAGGATTTGGAAGTTGTCATTGAGGAGGTGAATAATGGCGAGCAGACGCTCATCGTTGTAGTCGAAGCGGCTACCGAAGATCACGGAGCAGATAATGTTGCACACTGAGCGGCCCAGCACAAACTTGGGGTCGAAGGGCTCGCCTGAGGTTGAGGGGCAGAAAGGGTCAGGGGGCAAGCTCGGGAGACACAAGTGCAACACATCAGGCCCCATGCACTAGCTTGCACAACATCCAACCCAACCATGACCATGTGACTTGCAGCACAGAATACGTGCTCCTGGCCACCCAACATGCAGCATAACAACACCCGAAAAGGCTTTTGGTGACACAACACACAGCACACAACACAGGAACACATGGCAATCATCAGGCATCATAGAACATATAACATGGCAACAAAACGCCCAGCAAATATGACTGCATTACTTGCTAACACACACAGCCACACACAGTGACCTAACAGCTGGCCCAGAAACACCCCAAGACAGGGTAACATAATACACGGACATATAACACCAGCATATAACCACATCACCCTGAAATGCAACACACAACAATAATACACAGCAACCCAACAGAACATGCTGTGTGTGATGTCACGACACATACAATCAAGGCGGCAGAACAGATTGACACACAGTATACAGCAACACACCAACATTGGTGGCACAGGAGACAACACAATATAATATTACATGCATTGCCTGGCAACACTACAATGTTGCTCAGCAATAACATATAGCAACACAACATCTAACACCCAGTGATCCAACAACTGAACAGACCTGCAGAAAACAATGCTAAAACACATACGTTCTGACACTTTAACCATTACTTAACAGCACAGCTCAGAGTTAGATAGGCATAGTTTGGGTCTGTGCTTGGCCTCTTTTCTGGCTTGGCCTCTTAATCTCAGTGTGACCTGAGTGAACTGACTTCCCTTCTCTGAGCCTGTTTTCTCATCTGTATTATAGGCTTGATGACAGTGTTCTCCACATGGGGCTGTTATAAGGAGTCAGTGAGTTGTATGGCTGGGAAGTGCTTAGCTAAGGGCCTGGCCCATTGTGAGCTTGTTACAAACCAGGGTGATGTGGCAGGCTGAATAATGGCTCCTCAAAGATGTCCACATCTTAATCTCCAAGAACCTGAAGAAAGGTGGTTAAATTAAGGCTCTTGAGAGAGGGAGATTATTCTGGATTATCTGGGTGGGTCTAGTGTAATCACAAAGGTCTTTATAAGAGGGGAGGCAGAAGGGTCCAAGTAAGCAAAGGTGATATGATGATGGAAGGAGAGAGATATATAGATAGATTGGAGGGTGTTATATTGCTGGCTTTGAAGATGGAGGAAGGGGCCAGGAGCCAAGAAATGCAGGTGACCTCTAGAGGCCAGAAAAGGTGAGGAAGTGGATTCTCTCCTAGAGCCTCCAAACAGAACTAGACCGGCTGACTCATTTTAGACTTTGTACCTCGAGATCTGTAAGAGAATAAATTTGTGTTGTTTTAAGTCGCTACATTTGTGGCAATTTGTTACAGCAGCAATAGGAAACAAATACTGGGAGTTTTCTTTTACCTACATCATTTAATCTCTGCAGCATCACCTGCTACATTTCCCCCACCCCAAAACCAGCAAGATTTGGAGACGAGGGTAGAGGGCTGTTTTCTTCTCTGTGCCTCAGGTTCTTCTGTAAAATGGGGCTTATAATGGGACCTACTTCTTAGGCTTGGGTGATTTTTCAAGGAGGTAATAAACACAAAGTTCTTGGATCAGATCTGGCATATGGTAGGTATCGTGTAAGTGCTGGAAATTTTTATTTATTTATTTAATGGATTGACAGCTTTGACCTGGGTTTATATCCCAGCCCAGCCACTTTCTGGGCATTCCTGGGCATATGACTTAACAGTTCCGGGACTTAACTTCGTCACCTGTAACAACTACCTAGGCTTGCTGGGAGGGTGAAATGTTTGCACGGTGCTTGGTATCCAGTAAACACTCCACAAATGGGCATGAATGTGTTGAGTGTGGACTTTGGTGTCAGTAAGACATAGATTTAAATCTTGGCTCCTCCACTTACTAGCTTTATTACTTCAAGCCTGCTACTTAACCTCTCTGTGCCTCCATTTCCTCATCTGCAAAATGGATTGTTCCAAGGATTATGGGGCTTATGTGTGAAAATGTGTTTAGCACAGGGCCCCACACGTGGTGAGTCTCAAGAGTATCATCATCAAGATCACTGACCACAATTGCACAAGCTGTGCTCCAAGTACCACACACAGTGCAACAGAATGGCCACCACATGTCCTGCTGCTGAACCTCGGAAACACAGCACCACAAGCTGATCCACCTCCAGGGGGCGCCACTCTTATTGTGAGTTCAGTGAGGAGCCTCCCGGCTACATTCATGCTGTGGTATCTGGCAGTCTTGGTCACTAAGTAGGATCAGTGTGACTTAGGGGTGTGGACTGCATTTCAGGATCTGACCTGCGGTTTTCTGCAGCTCCGCCAACAGGAAGCTGCTTTCGTCCAGGATCTGCTCTTCAATGCTCCTCTTTCCCATCCCGAAGTTCCGCAGAGTTTGGATCGAGAACTTCCTAAGGACCTTCCACCGCTCTCCATTGGAGAAAGCGATGCCTAGGGAGAGAAAGGGGCAAGTTCAACCTATGACGTGTCCCTGAGACCACTGCCATCTGAATCCCCTTTTCTGTTTGCTAGGAGAGAGACTGCGAGTTTGGAATCTCCCCCTACCCCTTCTGGTAAGCCCTCCATGACCCTCCAGTCTGGGTCAGGTGCTTCCATAGGACCTGGGCTGCCTTCCCCACATTCCTGATCACTCGGCCTCTGTTTCGCCCATCATAGACCTGATCACTCTGGGCTGTGACTGCCTGGCGATGGGGCTATCTCCTTCACTGAACTGCGAAGGCAGGGTGGGAGGCCTGTTGTGGTCACCACTGTGTTGCTAGCTTTGTCCAGTGCAGGGCTTATCGCACAGGAGGTGCTGGTGATTGCTTATTGATTAATGAATGCATGGATAAGGGACAGAAGCAAGGAAAATGAACAGTGAGGCATTGGGAACTCATCTAGGAACAAGACAAAGCCTGTTCTCTTTTCTCCCTGGACTCAGGGTCTTTGCACAGGTTAGTCTTTCTTCCCACAACACTGTCTGCTCTTGACAGGTCATCTTCATCTTTTAGGTCTCATCTTAGTGATCCCTTCCTCCAGGAAGCCTTTCCTGGCACTCCCTCCCTGGCTGGGTCAGATGCTTCCTCTGGGATCCCACTCTCCCTGGGCTCCCCTTATTCCAGTCCTGACTGTGACTCTGGGCTGTCACAGTCTGGTAATGGGGCTGTGTCTCCCACTGGACTGGTAGCTACAATAGGATAAGGTCTTGGATGTGTACATCTCTGATTCCTCTGGAACTAGCAAAGAGCTAGATGCTAAGGAAGAAAAAGCTATAGTGTATTGTCTTGCGTTGTATGCATTATCTTCTTGTAACAGTTTTCTCATAGTAGCCAACTGAGGGTCAGAGAGGGGAGGACACTCATCCCAAGGTACACAGCTAGTAAGTGACAGAAAACTGCTGTTACTCTCTGTGTTCTGTATTAAATAATTAAATGGTGGGCCGGCCGAGTGGCACGATGGTTAAAAGCCAGAGGGCCCCGGTTCGGATCCCACATATGAGAGCCAGTGACACTGCCCTCTACAGCTAAGATGCTGAACAACAGCTCAACCTGGAGCTGGGC
>NW_017732217.1:730983-735834 GCF_001890085.2 Hipposideros armiger
AGAGAGAGAGAGAGAGAGAGAGAGAGAGAGAGAGAGAGAGAGAGAGAGAGAATGAGAATGAGAGACAAGGAAACATTAGACAGACACACAGAGATCATGACGGAGGGAAGTAGTAGAAACAGACAGAAAAGAATCAAGTGTCTGAACTGGGATCACATTCCAGAGAAAGATGCCATCCACTGGGTGATGCGCCAGTACAGAGACACCAGTTGCCCAGCCCCAGCTGGGACTAAAACGCTTGTCAAATGAATGAAAAGTCCCAGGAAGAGCCCCAGAAAGACAAACCCAGAGACCTCTCAGAGGAGATGACAAGGGAGATCCCAGCCAGTCCTAGAGACAGGGAGATGGAGCCAGTGACCCCTCTCTTGAGAGTCACCCCTCCTCTGTGGTCCAAACCTAGCCTTTTACCTGCTGAGCTGCACGGGCAGCTGAGGGGTGCTCTGGAGTAGACTGGCCATGGGTACTCTGGTGGTGTGCCCTGCAGCTTTGGGTGTGCCGAGAGTGGGGGTAAGGGCTGCTCTTAAGTCATCTCTGTCTATATCCCCTTGCTCTCTTTCCAAGTTCTCCCAGTGATCTTTATTCTCCCCATCTTCATGCCCTAGCTTGTGTACCCCTGGGCTCACAGTCAGCTGGGATGCTGCCCTTGGAAGCCACTTTTGCCCTTTAGGACTAGTCGGGCCAGGCTGACCTCAGCTCTTCTCACTGTGGTCAGTGGTGGTCATTTGCCCTGGAGTGGGGCAAAGGCTTTTCCGCTTTTGCCATCTGGGGCTCTGGGTCTGATTTGGAAGGATGGGTTGAGGGACTGTGGCAAAATGATAGGCCAGGTATGGGGGCTGGGTCTCTTTGGTGTTTTGGGCATTTGGTTCTATTTCCCTGCCTGGCTGTGTGACCTTGGGCAAGTCACACTTTCTGTCCTGAGCAGGAGTTTCTCATTCTCCAGGGCCTATTTCCATAGCTCTTCACACTTTCTCTTTCTCACTTTGTCTCTGAAATTCTGTCTCTCGCTTTGCTTCTGCCTCTACAATCTCTGCCTCTATGTTTTTTTTTTTGGTCTCTCATGTCCCTGTCTCTCTCTCCCTCTGTGTCTCTGTGTCTTTGTCTCTCACTATTTTGTCTCTGATTCTCTCTGTGGCCTTTCTGTTTCTGCTTCTCTCTCCCTGTAAGGCTTTCTCAGTCACCGTCTCCTCAGGACTCTGGGTCTTTCTCGCTCTCGCTCTCTCCCTCCCTCTCTCTTTCTGTTTGTCTGTCTTGCCTCCACTAGTCAGATTGCAGTGGGCAGGACTGAAGCCAGGCTGGTGCTGAAGCAGTATTTGGGAGAAAGGTGGGGCAGATGGAAGCCCCAGGAGAAAGAATATCAGATCTGAATAGTCCTTTCCCCTGTTCTCCGAAGCCTCTCGTGAGCTCTGGCTGCTGTTGGCCCCTGCCCCAGAAACTGGCCTTATTTCTCAAACCCCTGGCCAAGTCAGAAGAGCAGGTTGCCAAAACCTGGAGCGGGGGTGGGACTCCAGTGCCTGGGGGTAGCTTGGGGGAGAGACCCCCTGAAGGCAAATGTCTGGAAGCCTGGATGGAGGTGTGCAAGCTCCCCCATGTGTCCAGTATTTTCACTGTAGCATCTTTGCCACAAGCTTTTTTTTTTTTTTTTTTTTTTTTTNGCCAGCAGCCAGCGTGAGCGGCCAGCAGCCGCAGTGAGCGGCCGTCCAGAAGCCGGCGACTGATCTGCCTCGCCTGGGAAGAGCGCAATGATGGTGCTAACTTGGGCCAGTGAAGCAACGTCCTCCACTGAAGAACTAGACTGAAGAACAAAATGACAGCAACTTGTCTGTTCCCCTTCCCCTAATTCCCCAGCGCTGTTCCCATCCCCCCAATTCCCCAATAAAAATCTTAAAAAAAAAATTAAATGGTAACTACTTTTAGTAATAGGTAATGTATGTATCTGGATGTTTTCTGTGCAAAAGTAACAAGGGGACTTTCTGAACTTCCCTGTCTCTACCTCCTTGCATCTGGTGTACTTGGACAGGTGAAGTCATAAAGTCAAGCCCAGGGAAGAGGACATGAAGGAGGAAAGTGTATCCAATACACAATAGATGTTTTGTTTTGTTTTTACCAGAACTCTTGAATTCAAAATCTTGGGGCACTTGGGGTCCATCTAGTGAAGGGGCCAGAGGAGGAACCCTGGGGATTCTTTAGGGAGAGAAGAATAGTTCAGGCTACAGATCTCTGGGACCCCCTTTTTAATCAGAGCAGCTTTCTTTTTTCTCTCTCTCTTTCATCATTTACAGGGCCTGGTCATATGGCTTCCTTTGAATAAAAGGTTTATGTTAAAAAAAACGGAATACCATTAAGACTAGGTGATCTCCAAGCCTAAGGAGGACAGGCTGTTGAGATAGGATAGATTCATAGTTAGTGATGAGTTGCTGGATGGGTGGGGATGGCAATGGGGCATGAAGGAGGTCTGGGGATTGATGATAAATTGGGTTTGAGGTTGATGATGGAGCTGGGTAGAATAAGAAGAATTGGTAGATTGGGGTTAAGATTGAGCTTGGGATTGGATAGATATATGATGGGGTTGTTTTTATAGTAGTGGGATTCAGATTGAAAATGGGAACTGGGTACTGACGACTTCAACAGGTGATTGGGATAGAAAATAGGGTTGGGGCTGGGGAGAAAAATGATAGTGGAGTTCAGTGTGACTAAAGGATGAAGGTAAGGTTGATAATATATTTTAACATAGGGATTGGGAAGGCGTTCATAATGGGAGTTGAGGTTGGGGTGAGATGTACTTACTGTTGCAGATAAAGATGGAGTTGAGGTTGAAATGGGGAACATGGAAGCAGGGGTGATGGGGATTGGGTTGAGGTGGTCAGTGTGGGCTGGGGCCAAATAATTTGGTCATTTGATCAACATGGAAATTTGATGATGTGGTTGGAATGGAAATAGGGATTGGGATAAGAATGGGGTTGGAGTTGGATGGACATGGGGATTGGTAGGAAGTGCAATTCAAATAGTGGTGAGATTTGGGGGTGGGGAAGGCAGGACAGACTTCACTCTAGACTAGCACTGCCTGGCTCCACCCCATGTGGTATCATTGGTGAGATCAGCGGCTCTGAATGTCACCAAAATTGGGAAGACCGTCTCCTACCATATCCCCTCTTTCAATGTGGAATGGGCTGGGGGTGAAGGAGATGGGAAGCAGGCTTACCATTGCCCTTAGTGAAGTTAAAAATGGCGGGGTAGCTGCCGCGGCCACTGAACTCCTCCCCCTTGTCCACAAGGGCCTCCTTCACGGTTTGGTACCCGCTGAGAACCACCACCTGCCTGGTCCCCAGGTGCACTGTGTACACGGAGCCATACTCCTTGCTCAGCTGGGGGCAGAAAGACAGAGGTCATGGCGGGGGATGGGGCTGTGGGACCCCTCTCCCTGGTCCTCCCTCCTCCCCCAAGCCTAGCCCTGTTACCTTGGTGAGAGAGGTTACTATGTTTTGGGAGTTAAGCTGCAGCAGATTTCCCAGGATTGGAAGGGGCCTGGGGCCTGGGGGCAGCCGGCCTTTGCCCCTTGAGCTGAGAGTCAGGAACAGACAGGTGAGAACCAGGAGCAGGAGCAAGATGGCTGTGCTTATACTGTCCATGGTAAAGGCAGCTGCAGGCATCTGGGGGACAAAGTGGGAGAAGGCAGGGCCGGGAGGGAGTGGGACTTGACTTTTTCCAGGCCCTGGAAGTGAGGGCACATGGAGAGAAGAAATGAGGTAGATAGAGAAGCAGAGACAGGCAAAGGCAGGAGAAGGGAAAAGAAGACAGAAGGAGCCAGGAGGGAGGGAAGGCAAGGGAGAAAGGGAGAGGGAGAGAGAAAGAGAGAGAGAGAGAGAGAGAGAGAGAGAGAGAGAGAGAGAGAGAGAGAGAGAGAGTTGGAAAATAGAGGCCTAAGTAGTCAAAATACAGAGACAGTAAGAGAGACAGAAGTAGAGACAGAGATAGATGGAGAGGGACAGAAGAGAGATACACATGGAGATAATAAGGGATACTGAAAAACATCTAAATATTTATAGGTGTCTGTCTGTCTATCATCTATCATGAGACTGTCACACAGAGACAGTGATTAAAGAGAGATAGAGATCCACAGGAACAGAGACAGACAAGTCAAGACAGATAGAGAGCCAGACAGAGAGAAAATCACAGAAAGAGAGGCTGACAGAGAGTGACTAGAGAAAGAGACAGAACTAGAGAGACACAGAGCTAGAGAAAGAAGAGAGAGATGGAGAGGCAGAGCTAAACACAGAGAGTGATACAGAGAGATAGGAAAGAGATACATAGAGACAGAGATGAAAACAAATAATATAAATGGAGCCGCATTAAAATGGAGTCAGAGCTGCCATCATAGAGGAACTGCCTTGTATCTCATGTTTCAAAGTTCCGGAATGTTAAAAAAGGGTAACATGGTGTCCCAGAGAACTGCTTGCAAAAATAACAAGAAAGCAATTATTATGACTACTGACTGGACTGAAAATTAAAAACATTCTGTTCAATAAGTGTAACTATGGTATATTATCCGCACCAATAGAAATGTCTTCCTTCTATTGATGTAATCGTTCTCCTTCCCTTTCTCATAAATCCCCCTTGCTTTTGTCTCATAATTGGAACACTGTTTTGGTTTCTCCCTGAATCAGTGCTTCCTGAATAGCTATTCTTACTGATCTCAAATAAATGTTTGTTGTCTCTCACTTTGGCCTTTTATTTTTAAGTTAACAGAGAGACAGAATAGTGAGATACACAGAGACAGAGAGACATGTAGACAGAGAGAGAGAGAGAGAAAGAGAGAGAGAGAGAGAGAGAGAGAGAGAGAGAGAGAGAGAGAGA
>NW_017732217.1:737737-740768 GCF_001890085.2 Hipposideros armiger
CATGGCAACCCACTGCAGCAGGGGCTGCAGCCTACGCCGTCGCCGGCGACTCATGGCAGCCCAGCTCCAGGTTGAGCTGTTGTGCAGCATCTTAGCTGTGGAGGGCAGTGTCACTGGCCCTCATATGTGGGATACGAACCGGGGCCCTCTGGCATCCCAAGCCAGTTCTTAACCAACGCGCCACTGGGCCGGCCCAACCACAAGCATTTTTACTGCAAATATTTTTGCCATATAAGTAATTGACTATAAGGCAGTTTTGCCATAAAAAAAATATAACTGGTGGACAGTTTTTGTTTTTTTGTTTGGTTTAGTTTGATTTCTCCATTGATGAATCAGCTGCCTTGGTCAGGCTTAATGTGTTTAAGCTAGTTGTTAGTTCAATTTCATTTCCCTATTGATGAAGTGCTTGCAGTGACTCCCTTTTATGTTGTTCATAAATCTTAGCTAGTCCTCATAATGGTCTATACGGTGACAAATAGATGTGGTGATGCTGGTCTTAAAGTAGCCTTGATTCTACACACATTTAAAATGTATTCAAATATTTTGTATTTCACAAGACAGTCTTATTCATTTTGTTATTCATTTTAATGTTTCATTATGTCTTTATTAATGTCCCGTTATTATTTGTCGTGATTTCATCTTTTTATGGCAAAATTGCTTTACAGGCAATTAGCTATGCTGCAAAAATACTTGAGGCAAAAATGCTTGTGGCAAAGATGCTAAGGTGAAAGTAAGTACCTAGAACTGCCCCACAGGTCTGTGGGTACACACCATATTTACCGTTCCCATGGGGTGGGGAGTAAGTGCTTGGAGGTTCCTGGGGAATTTGACACCCCAGATCCCAGGCACATGGTGGAATAGAGGTGGTGTCCCTTCTTGTTTAAGTTCCAGAAAGGCCAGTAGGGGCAGGTCCTGGAAGAGGGGTGAAAGCTTAACTAAGGGATTACATAGCTGTGGTTTCTCTTGGCATCTACCCATACTTCTGACGGGGGGTGGGGGGGCAGTACTGGACCCACTCCAAGCCTGTAAGTTCCTTTTCCCTTACCTTAGAACTGGCCCTGATGAGACTACCTCACCGGGGAAACTGGGATTTAGGAGAAGGGGAGTTTTAAGGGACTTGAGTTCTTGTGGTCTGACTTGCTTTCCTACTACAGAGGGAACTTGGGATAGAGAAAGACGTGGTATAGGTCTTTTCTGCCTCGGTGCTATTGATGTTTGGGTTGGATAATTCTTTGTGTGTGCAGGCTCTCCTGTGCGTGGTAGGATATTTAGCAGTATCTCTGATCTCTCCCCACTAGATCCAGTAGCAGCCTCCCTTCCAGTTATGAAAACCAAAAATGAGTCCAGATGTTAGTCATTGTCTCCTTGGGAGCAAAGTCAACCCCGTTGGGAAGCATTGGCGTAGTGGAAGAAACTGAAATACACCAAGGACAGCTGAACCCTCCTCACCTCTAGTTGACCTCTCCTTGACCCCAAACTCTTACCCTTTTTCCTGCCCCCTCAAACCTCCAAGACCCTTTTCTCCCACCTCACCCTGTTGATCCCATTTCTTACCTCACGGAGAAAAACAGGAGCAGTCAGAAGAGAACTAGCCCGTTTTCCACCAACATGCTTGTTCTTCTTCCAGCATCTGGGCCACACGTGCAGGTTTCTTTCCTGTTTATACTGGATGAGCTTCGGGTTTTGATTAGTCAGCTCCTTCGGTTTTGATCAGTCAGCCCCTTCTTGGTGACAGGGTAATCCCATTCCCATCACTGATTAATGACCTTCTTTTTACTATATCATGTTTTGTGTGGACATGTAGAAGAATTTTTTTCTAGTTTATAATTTTTTTGAGGAAAAATTTACATATGATGAAACATACAAATCTTACATGAACATTTGTTGAATTTCGAATGTATCCACCAGTGCAGTTCAAATCCTTATGAGGATATTAAGCATGTGTAATCTTTCTTAATATAAAATCACTAATATCGTGACTATCCTATTTACAAAATTAAACTTTTGTGTCAAAAACTGATTATTAATGTGAACTTTTAACCTATAGCATCTATAAAAAATCAATTTATAAAAAAGGAAATATTTAACAATGCCAGCTAGTACCATACGAGTCTGAAAGATTCTGTTTGGAAAAAAATAGGGTTTTATGAGGCTATATTATTTTATACCCATTTCCCAATTATATTATTTTGTTTCCCCCTTCAGTGTGACATATAGAAAGAGCATGGGCTTTGCAATCAGTATATCTGGGCTCAAATCCCGATTCTATCACTTAAGAGCTGTGACACTGGGTGTGTTATTGAATATGCCTCAGTATTTTCATGGGTAAAATAAAGATAATACTTTATATACCAGCCCACAATTCAGTGCCTGGCCAGTGTCAGAACTCAAAATTGGTTAAAAAAGCAAATGAATGATGTCAGAAACATTTTTGGCACATGGCTGACATTTAATGATGGGTCTCCTACACACGTGCATGCCTGGTAAGTTTTAATTGGATGCCAGACATTGTGAATTTTGCATTGTTGAGTGCTGGATATTTTTGTGTTTCTATAAATATTCTTGAGTTTTATTATGTGATGCAGTTAAGTTACTTAAAAATCTTTTGTGAACTTTTTTTTTTTCTTTCAAAATTTTATTGGGGAATTGGGGAAGGGGAACAGTCAAGTTGTTGTCCTTCCATCTTAGTTGTGGAGGGCGCAGCTAGCTCAGCTCCCAAGTTCACTCACCATCTGGCCACCCATCGGCTGCTCAGGGCAGCTCAGCTCAAGGTGCCCTGTTCAATCTTAGTTGTGGGTGGGTGTAGCCCACCATCTCATGCAGGAATCGAATTGGCAACCTTGTTGTTAGGAACACATGCTCTCACCAGCTGAGCCATCCTGCCACCTGTTGGCAGCTCAGCAGCAGCTCAGCTCAGGTGCAGCTCACTGGCCTATGTGGGAATCGAACCGGCGACCCTGTTGCTCAGAGCTCGCACTCTTAACCAACTGAGCCACTCAGCTGGCCCTCTTTTGTGAACTTTTTTTTTTTT
>NW_017732217.1:742033-759964 GCF_001890085.2 Hipposideros armiger
CAGTGTCACTGGCCCTCATATGTGGGATCCGAACCGGGGTCCTCTGGCGTCCCAAGCCAGCTCTTAACCATCGCGCCACTCGGCCGGCCCTGGCCCGTGAACTTTTAATGTTGTTATAATTTCAACCTTAATGAAAAGTTTCAAGAATAATACTTGGACATTTTTGGTACACTTTCCTCTGATTTACCAGTTATTAATATTTTGTTACACTTTATTTATTAAATTATCTATTTTTTTCCTCTATTTCTTTACGAACTATTTGAGAGTAAGTTGTAGACCTGATGTCCCTTTATCTCTAAATTGTTCGGTATGTGTTTCCTAAGAACAAGGACACTTTTTTTTAAAGACTTTTTATTGGGGAATTGGGGGATGGGAAACAGACAAGTTGCTGTGTTTTTGTTCTTCAGTCTAGTTGTGGAGGACGTCGCTTCACTGGCCCAAGTTAGCACCATCATTTCACTCTTCCCGGGTGAGGCAGATCAGTTGGCGGCTTCAGGGCAGCTCATGCTGGCTGCTGGCTACACGGTAGCCCATGGCAACCCACTGCAGCAGGGGCTGCAGCCTACGCCGTCGCTGGTGACTCACGGCAACCCAGCTCCAGGTCGAGCTGTTGTTCAGCATCTTAGCTGTAGAGGGCAGCGTCACTGGCCCTCATATGTAGGATCCGAACCGGGGCCCTCTGGCGTCCCAAGCCAGTTCTTAACCAACACGCCACTCGGCTGGCCCAAGGACACTTTTTTAATATAATGACAGTACTATTATCAAAATCAGGAAATTTAATATTGATACAATATTATTATTTAATCCTCAGGTAATTAAAAAATTTTACAGTTGTGCCAATAATGTTCATTATAGCATTTTTTTTTTGGTTTAGGATCCAATTCAAGATCACTCAGTGCATTAGTTGTCATATTAGTTATCATATCCCTTTAGTCTCTAATCTTGGACTGTTCCTCAATCTTTGTCTTTCAAACTATAAGGGTGAAATTCAGGGAATCAGTATTGCAGTTAGACTTACCTAGTTTGCAGTTTAACTCACCACATAGCTCGCTATCTAGCCACTTGTAATTAAACCTAGTTTGTTTGCAGTTTGATCTATCCTGATATTCATCTGTTTTGTCTTTGTTTCTCCCCTTACTGATTTAACTGAAGAACTGTTTGTTCCCTTTCTCAAGTAAACCCATTCCTTGTTAATTAACAACATCATAACCTGGAAAAGAGCAATTTCTTAATCCTTAGGCTCCCAGACATTGGTACCCAATTTACAACTTCTTGCAGTTTTTATTGGTGATGCATTAAAGTCCCAGGCCTCCATGGCCAAGTCTGAGTCCGGAGTCCGGAGATAACATTGTCTTCAAATAGACCAGACCCCAGGAAGGATGTACCCTCTCAAACCTGCCTGACTGACTCCCCCTTTCCTATATAATAAAAAGCTAACATGAAGTTAGGTGCAGGTGTCCACTCTGAGACCCCAGACTCTGCCCTGGTGACACCCCACCCCCACCCCCTGCCAGTGTTTCTGTCCTTAGTACCCAAGGCAGGCCATCATCTTTGGACACTGCCATGGGCATTTTCTCTCTTCCTAACTTTAATAAAACCTTTCTTCATTCTTCCACTTTATAGAGTCTTGTGTGAGTGCTTTCACCTTTTGCGAACGACCAGGTGTTAATTCCATGCCATGACACAAACCATTGACATATTTGATGAATACCATTCATTCAAAATGAAGCCATTCATTTTGTACTCTCCCTCAATTTGGGTCTATCTGATTTTTCTCATGATTAAATTCAGATTATGAGTTTTTTTCACAGAAAAGTGGTCGTGTTCTTCTCAGTGCATCATATGAGGAGGCACCAGATGTCAGTTTGATCAATAATTGGTAATGTTAACTTTGAATATGTGGTTAAGGTGGGGTCTGACAAAATTCTTCATTGTAAAGGTATTTATATCCCCTTCCTATAAACACAGCTCCCTCCTGCTTGGTTCACGTACTTTTCTTGGATTCAATACAGCTTGGCCCCCAGTTCTCCTACCTCAGTGACTACTCCTTATCTGTGTCCTCCTCATCTTCCTGACCCCCAATTTTAGTGCTCAGTCCTTGCATCTATTCTTGTCTCTCTAGTATTCATTTCCTAGCCAATCTATTTCAGTCCTATGACTTTAAATACCACCTATATGCTGATGACTCCCAAATTTATATCTCTGCCCCAAGCTCTCTCCTGAGTTCCAGACTATAATAAAACTTAATAAATTCAAAATAGAACTGCTGATATTTCACTCTCCACCACCCTTCCTCAGATTTCTCCTTCTCAGTAAATGAAATCTACAAGTCTTCCATGTCCTGAGTCCTCTCAACTTCTTAGGTCCCACCTCTTCCATTTCTCTCCTTTCTTGTTCTGCTTCCTCCACAGCAACTTGTTGCTCTTTCCCAATTGTGTCAAACTTATCTCATCTTTGCACTTGCTATCCCCACATTCTCTCCCAACTCCCCACCGTTGACATAGTTTATCCCCTGTCATAGTCGGTTCAGGGTGCTATAACAAAATGATATAGACTGGTAGCCTTGTAAACAGCAGAAATTTATTGCTCACAGTTCTGGAGGCTGGAAATCCTAGATCATGGTGCCAGCGTGGTTGGGTGAGGGCCTTCTTCCAGGTCACAGACTTCTGTATCCTCAAGTGGTGGCTAGGGATCTTTGTGGGGTCTCTTTTATAAGAGTACTAATCCCATTCATGAGGACTCTAACCTTATGACCTAATCACCTCCCAAAGGCCCCACCTATGAATACCATCACCTTTGGGGGCTAGAATTCAACGTATGAATTTTGGACCATAGCACCCCCTCATATCAGTTAGGCTTCAGTTCAAATATCACCTCCCAGAGAGCCTGTTCCTGACAAAACTATCTAAACTACAAGCTCCTCACCCCTACTCAGCTTTATTTTTTGAATAGTAATTATTACTATCTGAAATTATATTTGTTTATGTTTTTACAGTCTGTTTTCCCTGCTAGAATATCAGCTTCATAAGTGTGAAGGTTTTTGTCAGTTTTGTTCACAACTGTATCTCCAGTGCCTAGAACAGTGCCTGACACAAAATAGAATGATCAATAAATACTCATTGAATAACTGACTGAATGGGTGAATTGAATGTGGTCAGGGGCTGGTCTATTTAAAAGTCTGGAGTCTCATATGTGCCCCAATGTTCACTGAAGCATTATTTACAATAGCCAAGATATGAAAGCAAACTAGACAAATGGATAAAGAAGTTATGGTACATACAATGGACTATTACTCAGCCATAAAAAGAATTAAATCTTGCCTTTGGCAACAACATGGATGGACTGAGAGGGAATTATGCTAAGAGAAAATAGTCAGACAGAGAAAGATACCATATGATTTCACTTATATGTGGAATCTAAAAGCCAAAATAAACAAACAAAAGCAGAAACAAACTCATAGATATAGAGAAGAAATTGATGGTTGCCAGATGTGAGGAGGGTTGAAGGGAATGAGTAAAAAGGAGGGGGGATTAAGAAGTACAAATTGGCAGGTATAAAAATAGTAATGGGAATGTAAAGTATAGAGAATATAGTCAATAATATTGTAATAATTGTGTATGGTTTCAGATGGGTACTAGACTTATCAGGGTGATCATTTTATAAGTTATATAAATGTCTAATCATTATGTTGTACACCTGAAACTAATAAAATATTTTATGTCAGCTGTTATTGAAAAATAAAAAGAATTAAACATTAAAAAAGTCTGGAGTTACATGGAGACTAGAGTTTTAAGAAATTTCAATGTCCTTGACCAGATTAAAAAGAAAACATACTGTTTGATTCCATTTACATGATGATGAAGAATGAATAAATGAACTTAAGGTGACATAAGTCACAATGGTGGTCACTTTGTGGGGGTTGACTGGGAACTGGCATAAGAGAACTTTCTGGGGGTTGAAAATGTTTTATATCTTGATCTGGGTGATTGTTTTAGGGGTGTATAGAGATGTAAAAATTCATCAAACTCTACACTTAAAGATACATTTTATTGCATGTAAATTGTACTTCTATTTAAAGAGTGGAAAGTCTGTCTTTTGGTCTAACTAGAGACTGGCTTACTGCAGTGATACCCAAGGAAAAGCAATTGAAAAGGGGGGACATTAGAATGATCTACAACACACACAAAAAGCATACATTGAAGGATTGGTATTTGTGGCAGATTTTAGAGGATTTTGGAAGTCCTTATTATTGCCTGAGTTATAGTTTCTCGTTTTGCAGAAGGAGCCTAGGACAAGATTATAGCAAAAGTAAAGATACTGAAAAAAATCTCACACGTATATCCACATGCTGAAAAATGGGGGATATCTTATGCCTTGCCCACCTATCTCCACATGACCTTTCCTTGATACAAAACCAAGATTAGAGGTTGACCTAGACGTAACCTAGAGGAGTTCCAAGAGGTTACAGAAGACTGTCTTGCAATCTGCCTGTAGCTATTCTACTGTAAAGGGAGTTCAGGGAAAGGTTAAATACAGAAGACAGTAAAAGAGTGGTCAATATACACCATAAGAAGAGTTGTGGTTTGAGGTAACTAATGAGGGATGATGTTAAAGAATTTTGGAAGTCCTTTTTATTATCTGCTTTAAAGCTTCCATGCAGTGGAAAGATACAAAGGAAGATTCAAGATAGCAGGTATTTGAAGTCTTTTAAAAATTATACATTTTGAGCTTCCAGTCAAGATTGCAGAGTAGGTAAATGCTGTGCTTACCTCCTCTCACAACCACATCAAAATTACAATGAAACTACAAAACAACCATCATTCAGAATCATCTGAAGTTCAGCTGAACCGAAGTACTACAACTAAAGACATACAGAAGAAGCCACTTTGAAACTGGTAGGAAGGGCAGAGACTTGGAATGGGCTGGCCCACACTCGAGTGTGACCATTAAAAATTGGGAGGGATATTCGGCTGTGAAGGGTCCACCATTAGAAGTGATGGGTCCCAGCCCCACTCCAGGCTGCTCAGCCCAGGGTTCCAGTGCCAGGGAGAGAAGTCCCCATAATTTCTGGCTGTGAAAACCAGCAGAGATTGTGGCTAAGTGAGACGAGGACAACTGCAATCCCAGGTGTTTCCCTTAAAGGCGCACACACAAACTTACTCAGCAGTGGCCTCACTTACTCTGGGCTCCAGCACTGCGGCAGCAGCTCAAAATGTGCCAGGGACATACAGGGAGGAACTGAATTGTCTGGCTTTAGGGCAAGGGCTGGAGGGGCAGCTTTCTCCTGGACAGAAGTGCTGGCAGAACCATTGTTTCTTTGTTGAACCCTCCCCCTTTCTAGCATGCAGACACAGGTGGCTGCCATATCTGAGTCTCCATCAACTTGGCTAACACCGTTTGTTTTCCCCACCCTAGTGATTCCCTGAGACCCACCCCATCCAACTTTCAGGCACACCCAAGCCACCCAGTGGCTTTTCTGTACAAATGGACTCTCTTGGTTCATGCTGTGAACATTTCTAAACTCTCTCAAAAGTTCACTAATTACAAACAAGCAGCATCTGGCTTCAGCATGTCTCATACCTCTTGTTGAGCAACTCTAGGCCTGGTACTAGCCACAGAAAACCTTGGTTCACAGTTTGGCTTCTTGAGGCACCTCCAAGCCCAGCATGGGTGGCAGCCATTGGTGGGTTGCTTTGTGGCTCAAGCCAGGTGGCCCCAGGCAGGGCACAGGCTGCAGCTAAACACCTTTTAGGAGGCCCCAGGCTGGCATGCCTGGTAGCCAGCTTTGGACTGAGTAGGAGCATCACCTGGCCACCTCCAAGGATGACACACCAGAGGGCAGACTGGGCAGACACCAGAGCCCTGCTAAAATGAATTCTGCTCTGTAGGGTCAACTCCTGCACCACAGCTTCTCCACTGTAGTCACAGCCAGTCCTCACAACCAATCAGCACAAGGGTCAATCACTCCCATTGAAGTGCAGACAGCAACCAAGGTTCAACTACATTAGAAGGGCACACACAGCCCACACAAGAGACACCTGGAGCACCCAGTGCAGGTAACCAGGAAGACTGTGCCACTGGGCCCCACAGCACACCTACTACATAAGGCCACCCTGCTAAGACTGAGAGGCATAGCAGCCCTACCTAATATGAAGAATCAAACACAAGGAGGCAGCCAAAATGGGAAGACAAAGAAACATGTCCCAAATAAAAGAACAGAACAAAGAACAAACAAAATGGAGACAATCTACCAGACACAGAGTTCAAAACACTGGTTATAAGGATGCTCAGGGATCTCAGGGAGAACATCAACAAAGAGATAGAAAACATAAAAAAGAACCAGTCAGAAATAAAGTCTACGTGCGGGAACGGATTCAATGGAATTGTAATAGATAAGCATGATATCGGGGGTGGGAGGGCAGTGGATGGGGGGAGGGGGGTTGTTACTTTGTGAGGGTGAAAAGGGTAACTATTGCATTGTTCTGTACACCTGAAACTAACAATAAAAAAAAAGAAAAAAGAAATAAAGTCTACAATAACTTAAATAAAAAATACATTAAAAGAAATCAACAATAGATTAGATGAAGCAGAGGATCGAATCAGTGATTTAGAAGATAAGGTAGCAGAAAACACCCAAACAGAACAACAAAAAGAAGAAAGAATCCAAATAAATGAGAATAGTTTAAGGGGCCTCTGGTACAACATCAACTGTACCAATATTTGCATCATAGGGGTACCGGAAGGAGAAAACACAGCAAGGAATTGAAAACCTTTTCAAAGAAATAATGATGGAAAACTTCCATAACCTGCAAAGGAAATAGATATACAAGCCCAGGAAGCGCAGAGAGTCCCACACCAGATGAACCCAAAGAGGCCCACATCAAGACACATTATGATTAAAATGCCAAAGGTTAAAGACAAAGAAAAAACCTTAAAAGCAGCAAGAAAAAAGCAGCTAGTTACCTACAAGGGAGCTCCCATAAGACAGTCAGCTGATTTCTCAACAGAAACTTGCAGGCCAGAAGGGATTGTCATGACATATTCAAAGTGATGTAAAGCAAGGACCTACAAACAACATTACCCAGAAAGGCTATCACAGAATTGAAGGACAGATAAAGAGCTTCCCAGACCAATAAGCTAAAGGAGTTCATCACCACCAAACCAGTGTTACAAGGAATCTTAGAGGGACTTCTTTAACACACACAAAATACATATAATAAGATAAGAAATATGAATAATAAAACAACAGTAACTATATATCTATCAATAATTACTTTAAATGTAAATGGACTGAATGCTCCAATCAGGGGATGGGGTGGGTGGCTGAGTGGATGAGAGAACAAGACCCTTACATGTGCTGCCTGCAGGAAACACACTGCAGATGGAGGGATGTGCATGGACTGAGAGCAAAGGGATGGGAAAAAGATGTTTCATGAAAATGGAAACAAATAAACAAAAAAGCTGGGGTAGCAATACTTATACCAGACAAAATAGACTTTAAAACAAAGACTATAATAAGAGACAAAGAAGGACCCAGTAATCCCACTTCTGGGTATTTATCTGAAGAAACCCAAAACGCTATTTCCAGGGGATATGTGCATCCATATGTTCATTGCAGCATGGTTTACAGTGGCCAAGATATGGAGGCAGCCTGGGTGTCCATCGATGAATGAATGGATAAAAAGGAGGTGGTACATATATACAATGGAATATTGCTCGGCCATGGAAGGTTCTTGCCATCTGTGGTGGCATAGATGGACCTGGAGGGTATTGTGTGGAGTATGTCAGAGAGAGAAAGGCAGATGCAATATAATTTCACTTATATGTGGAATGTAAAGAACAAAACAAATAAACAAAACAGAAAAATATATATATACATTTTTAAATACTTTCGGAAGTATAGAAAAGTTGCAGATAGTAGATAGATTTTGTTTATTCTTCACTCAGCTTTTCCTGCTGGTAACATCTTGCATAACCATGGTACAATGATCAAAACCAAGAGGTTAGCATTGGTACAACACTATTAACCAATCTAGAGACTTTATTTACAATAGATGTCACCAGTTCTTCCCTAGTCTCCCTTTCGATCCCAGTGTCTCACATTGCTTTTAGTTTTTGTATCTTCTGAGGCTCCAATTTGGGACAATTCCTCAAACTTGCATGACCTTGACACTTTGAATTTTAAGTTTTAAAACAATTTTCAATCACAATTGACATACAATGTTATATTAGTTTCAGGTGTACAACATAGTGATTAGACATTTAAATACCTTATGAAATGGTCACCCTGACAAGTCTGACACCATACATAGTTATTACAATATCATTGACTAATGACCTTGACATTTTTAGAAAGTATTGGTCAGTTTATTTCTAGAATGTGGCTCAACTTGTTTTTTTCTGATGTTTTCTCCTAATTATATTGAGAATGTGCAATTTTGGCAAGAATAGTACAGAAATGATGTGCTCGTCTCAGTGCCTCCTACCAAGGAGTACATGATGTTATCCTCTGATACATCTTATTGATGGTGTCAACTTTGATCATTTGTTCAAAATTTTTTTACTGTAAAATCGCTAGCTTTCCCTTTGTCCTTAATAAATACCTTGAGAACTATATTTGAGACTATACAAACTTCCGTTTTTTCTCAAACTTTTTCCTGCTCATGTTAGCATGTGTCAGTGGATCTCATCCATAATTATCACTGTGGTGTTCTCACAGTGACTTTCTATTTCCCTCATTCCTTTTTCATTTATTAACTGGAATTCTTCCATAAGGTAGATTTGTCTCTTCTTCCCTGTTTATTTATTTACCCAGTTACTTATGTATATCGCTAATGTCTCATGGATATTTCTTTTATTCCAAGGGTTATAATCCAATTATATATATATATATATATATATATGATTTCAAATTGTCTCAGTTTTTATCATTGGGAGCTCCTTCAGTCTGGCTGTCAATTCTTTTTGACATACCCCATCTTTTTTTTACCACTTCTTTACTTTCTGGCACCATGAGATGTTGCTGGATCATCTTATATTTTTTTCCTGCCCTAGTCCTGGAATCAACCACTTTTCTAAGGAGTCCTGGCTCCTCTAAGTTAGTGGCAGGTGAGGGAGAGGAGCATGGGTGGAGTAAAATGAGACCTTCAGTTCTAGCAAGGGGCAGTCCAGCTCTGAGAGCCCCTTGTTATCCCACGAAAGGTTTACAAGGTGTGAGAATCACTGCATTGTAGAACCTGAGAATCCCCAACCCATCCCATTAAGACTAATACCTGGATTCATGCAGAAGTAAGAGAGAAGAAATTATCCCACATCCACCAAATCCTTTCCTGAGACTACTTTCTATATATCTGTGTCCTGGAATGCATAGTGGTCCTCTCTGCTTCTCCACTCCTGGGCACAAGGAGCTCCCTGCAGAAAAGAACAGTCACATCCCCTGGGGATTCAGAGATGCTCAGCCTCTCTTTGGCATAGAAAGGGTTGAGGGCAGTGGGAATGTGGTTTCCTTATTCACTCACAGACCCGGAGAGTTGACCTGGAATTGGAAGCAGAGAAGGGGGAGCTGATGACAGTTAGACTTAAGGAACTGGGGATTTGACTGGAGCAAGAGAAGAACTCCACCTTCCTCCCTTGGGCAGATCAGTGTGGGTGAGAATATACCATTAAGCAGTTCCCCCAGACGCAGCAATAGTGGCTGGATTGAAGAATAATAAGCAAAGAGAAAATGGGGAGGCGGGCACATTGGAAGAAAGTTACAAGTAGAATCAAACAACTCCAGATATTCCGTCCCAGTGGCACAGATGATAGTCGGGGGGTTATTATTGAAGGACTGTGAGGAAAGGCTGTTTGTATAGGACAAAACACTGAGAGGGGTGCAAGCACAAGAGCTTCAGAGAAAACCTGCTGGAGGGGGGAGGGATGGGCAACAATGAGAGAAGCACAACTGGAAGACATCAGTGAGAATTTTTCTAGGGTCATTTGCTAGAAGTGCAATTCCTGGGTTGCAGTGTATGTACAACTTCAACTCAACGAGGTATTGCCAAATTGCTCTGCAAAGTAGTCGAACTAATTATATTCTCACCAACCGTGTACAAAGATTCCTGTGTTGTCTTTCAATATTTGATCCTGTCAATGATAAAATTTTGCCAATCTGAATAGTGTGAAATTATATCTAGTTTTTATGGCTGCTGAGTTGAGCATTTCCTGTATGTACTGGCCGTTCAAGTTCCTCCTTTGTGAACTGCCTCTTAATATCTTTTGTTTTTTTCCTTATTGGTTTATAGGAGTTTATTATTCAGTCTAATCACTAATTCTTTATTGGAAGAGCCCAGTCTCTTTTAAGGACTTACTTGATTTGGGCCAGGCCTTTCTAGGATGACCTCACTTATGATTAACTCAAAATCAACTGATTTGGGTCTCTATTTACATCTGCAAAATAAAAAACTTTGGGCTTGGTTAATATTTTTTCTAAATGATCTGATGGTGCCAACTGGAAATGGACTGTTGAAACATTACAAATTCAGTTAGGAGTATTCCCGAAAGAGAGTAAAGAAGTGGGAACTTTGAGCAGTATACTTGATTTTCCACATTGACTGGACTGGGAGATGGCTAGAAGTAAGTATATACACTAACTCATGGGAAGATGTGAATCATTTGGCCAAATTTTTAGGGTCTGAGAGAAAAGGATTAGAAGATGGATAAAAAGGAGATCTGGGGAAGAGGTATTCGGGTAGCATCACAGAATAGCCACAGAAAATGAAGATTATTTTTTCTTACATGAATCCTCAGTAAAGCACATCCAAGGCAGAATTAGCTCTCAGTGATCAGATGCACAGGCAATGCACACTGTGGATTTCACTCAACTTCTTCCCTCAGCCACCTAAATGCTTCCTCCATAGGCCCATATACAAAACAGTGTCAGGAGTAAGGTTATGCATGAGCTGAATAACATAGATTTAACCTCACTGAGGCTAACCTCACTGCCTCCAATGCTGACAGCCTGACCTGCGACCAGCAGAGACTAAGGTTGAGTCTCTGATATAGTATCATTCTTTAGGGGGTACCAGCCAGAAATTTAATGGGAGATTGATTACACTGAACCCTTTTTTAAATTATTAATAGTTTTAGGTGTACAAAACAATGCAAATAGTTATACTTTTCACCCCTCACAAAGGGACAACCCCTCTCCCCCAATCCACCACACCCCCACCCCCAATATCATACATATCTATTACAATTCCATTACTCCATACACTGAACCCTTTTCATGATGGAGAGGACAGCTATTTTTCCTTACTGAAACAGACACATACTTGGCATATGGGTTTTTCTTCCTTACACATGATAAATACATCTGCCAGCATTGACATCCACTGACTTAAAGAAGGCATTATTGACAATTATACTGTAAAATATTGCTTCTGATCAAGAAACTCATTTTAGGGCTGGCCAAGTGGTGCGTTGGTTAAGAGCTGACTTGGGACGCCAGCTCTGAGCAGCAGGGCCCCGGTTCGGATCCCACATGAGGGCCAGTGACACTGCCCTCTACAGCTAAGATGCTGAACAGCAGCTCGACCTGGAGCTGGGCTGCCGTGAGTTGCCAGCGATGGCATAGGCTGCAGCCCCTGCTGCAGTGGGCTGCCGTAAGCTACTGTGTGTGGCTGGCAGCAAGCATAAGCGGGCGGCAGCCGATGTGAGCTGCCAAGAGCCGCTGTGGGCGGCCATCCAGAGGCTGGTGACCGATCTGCGTCACCTGGGAAAAGCGCAATGATAATACCAACATGGGCCAGTGAAGCGACGTCCTCGACAACTAGACTGAAGAACAAAAGGACAGCAACTTGTCTGTTCCCCTTCCCCCCGGTTCCCTAGCATTGTTCCCCTCCCCCAATTCCCCAATAAAATCTTTACCAAAAAAAAAAAAAAAGAAAAAGAAACTCATTTTACAGCAAAGGAAGTGTGATAATGTGCCCTTGCCCATGGAATTCACTAATTTTATAATGTATCTCATCATGCAGAAGAGGTTAGTCTGATAGAATGGTCAAATAACCTTCCAAAAACTTTAATGTGCCCGCCTCCCCATTTTGTCTTTGCTTATTATTCTTCAATCCAGCCACTCTTGCTGTGTCTGGGGGAACTGCTTCATGGTATATTCTCACCCACACTGATCTGCCCAAGGGAGGAAGGTGGAGTTCTTCTCTTGCTCCAGTCAAATCCCCAGTTCCGTAAGTCTAACTGTCATCAGCTCCCCGTTCTCTGCCTCCAATCCCAGGTCAACTCTCCGGGTCTGTGAGTGAATAGGTGACTGATAGATGGTACTATTTCTCCTATAGGATTCAAGAATCAGTGGTAGAATTGGGCATTGCACTTTAATTAATAACTCACTTGCAGATTTGTTTTTTCTTTTCTGCAACTTTAAGCTCTTCTGTTTTGGAGGTCTTATTGCCCAAAGGAGGAAATCTTTCAACAGGGTACACAATGTTGGTTCAATTGAAAGATTTACCTTCAGATTGTACCTTGATATTTTGGGCTTCTCATACTTCTGTACCAATGGGCAAAGGAACACTATTAGTGTGGTGGGTAATCTTGATTAGGAAGAAGCAATTGGATAGCTGATATATAATGGGGCATGAAGAAATATATTTGGCACTTAGATGAGTCTCTGGGAACCTCTCAGAACTTTCATGTCCAATAGGAAGCATTAGTGGAAAATTATAACAACCACACAAAAAAAAGAACTATTGAAGATTTAAATAACTCAAATATAAAATTTTTGGTCATACCACCTGAAAGAACCCCAACCAGCTAAGGTCCAGGTTGAGGGAAAAAGAGTCATACAATTGGTAATGGTAGAAGGAAATATAAATATCGGGGACTAGGAGGGTATGGTGGGGCTATTTTCTAGTTGGCATTGGGTGGAGGGGGTGAGGATAATGTGTCAAGGCACCATTGTTTCTGTGTATAGGGAAAAGGTTGAATCTTATCAAACTTGGGTGGGAAGTTTCAGAGATGGCAGGAATGTTGTGTTGGAGTAGCAAAATACATCATGATGGGACAGGCAAATTAATGATTCTTGGAGCCCTCGATTCCTCCTTCCAATACATCCCAGTGGGTTCTTCAAGGACAGGATTCTTTCTGAATTATTTCTGGTCCCAGAAGAAACCAAGCCTAGAGAGACAATGTAGTACAATGATTAAGATCCCTAATTCTGCATCCAAACTGCTTGAATTCAAATACCCAATTTGCCATATACTTGTTCTGTGAATTTGAGCAAATCATTTCACCTTTTGGAGCCTCCTTAATTTTTGTCTTTGTAAAATGAACATAAGCCGGTGGTGTGCTGGAGCTGGCTAGTACTGACTCATAAGAGCCACTTCACATCTCTTCTCAACTCCACTGTTTAGTGACTTCCTGTTGATAGCTTAAAATCATCTATTTTAAGGGGGAGTATTTACACGATTGAAATAGGCAAATGTTGTATATCAGAGAATCCCCCCACCCCCAAATGCCAGTTGTTAGACACTACTCAGTACACCACTGACAGTGTTCCTTCCTCTCAAGTTTGTAGTGAAGACACAATGACATACAAAGAGAAATGGTTGTCATGTCTACAGACATGCCCAATTAATGTTAACCCTTACCATTATTATATGTGTAAGACAAAATAGTCACTGAACAATTTTTGCTTATTATTATTATTATTTGGTTCCTATTTTTAGGATAGGTGGAGATGGTCAAAGGGCTCAGCATGGAGGGGCCTGGATTGATGAAAACATAGAGGACTTGACAGATAACCAGTGTTGGCCCTGTACTCCCTGTAGTGTGGTGGACAAGAGAAAGCCTTCTGCCTGTGTGACTTGGGAAATTTACTTAACCTCTTTTGTCTCATATACCATCTGTAAAATGAAGGTAATAATAACATCTTCCTTTTGGTGTTGTAAGACTTAAATGAATTTGAAGGCATAATGCGCTTAGGACAGTGCTTGACCGGAGGCACTCAGTATATGTCCCTAAACTTGCTGACAGTTTTCCAAGTCCTTTAAATCTGGTTTCAACTTTGACCTAAAAGTGAGACTTTTGAGTGAGGAGGAAGAGGCCATCACCATCTCCATTTTACAGAATGGGAACCAGTGGTCAGCGTGGGAGCTAGATTGTACAGGGCGTTGTCACTGATCCTGGGCCAGAATCCAACACTCTTACCTCTCCAATCAGGCCGTCCAAAGGTGCTTAGCATTCCAACTAATGTCATAAGTTGAGTTTTTGTTGAGTGGGGAGTGGCCCTTCAAGGATTTGGAGTTGGACATGGGCAACAGTTTGGACAAAGAAGAGCAAGGCATTGTGGCTGGAAAATGATTTCTGTCAGCGCCTCTGCTGAAGTGTGCAGTCACACCTACTTTCTCTGTTAGTCCTGGGATCAGAGGGATTAACTGTCCCTCTCTATTCCCATCCTGTCCCACTATGTGGGCAGAGCCTGGTAGTCAGCCAACCACACTCCCTTCATCTGTGATGAGCCCTGAGTTTACAGAACTAGGCTGAATCCAGCCATCTTCTTCATCATAAACAGTGGGTCAGAAGGATTTTTGACAGGTGCTGGAAAGACATATCAGTTTCTTAAGATAGAGACCTGCCACTTTGAGGGAATCTTCTAATGTAGTTTCTAAATATGGGTGAAAAAGAATTCTCGATTCTAAAATTCAAAGTGTCCCTGATGCTAAGAGTTAGAGAGTCAGTGATTCTCAGATTCTTATTCTACAATTTTGATTCTGTGGGTCGAGGCATGGCTCATTCGGGAGAACTAAAAGTTTGCTTCTAGATGTCTTGGTGGTCATACCTGCTCAAGTTGGAACAGATTTCAGTTTGGGTTGAATTATCAAATCTTTGGTAAAAGTGTAGGACAGGGAAAACAAAAGCCTCTCCAATATCTCTTGGTCAGGACTCTTCAGATACAAGTGATAGAAACTCAATTCAATGTGACTTGAGCAAAAATGGCAATCTGTTGAATCCCGTTAAGGAGTTGACAAGAGGTTACCCTGTTTGGATTCAGGTGCTTAGATGAGTTTCCTGGACCCTGTCCATAACTGCATTTTTTTGGATCTACCAGTGTATTTTTTTACTTTGTTTACTTCTAAGCCTTCCCCCAAGTGGCTGTAAAATGTTCTTTGACAGTCTTAGGCCTACATTGTCCTTGGCAGATTTATTCTTTACAAAATATTTTCTTCCTTCCCTACTGGGCATTTACCCTATGAGAGGACGATATTTCTCACCCCCTGACTTCAGGTTTTCCCATTTAACTTGCTTTGAGCAATGAAATGTGAGTGAAAATGAGGTATGAAGCTGCTTGGCATAAATTTTAAGGACCACTTCAACATTCTGGTACTCTTACCTCACATGAGACCAGCCTGTCCCAGGTGGGCATTTCTCCAGTCTTGGTCCAGCAACAAACATATGATGTAAATTCATAGGTGATTAACAATGAACATGAACTCATACATATGAGTACTATACCCTTTTTGAATAATTTATTAGTGCAGCATAACATAGTCTAAGCTGACTGATGCATTGTATTCATGGTTCTAGTTTTTAGAGAAGAGAAAACTTTTTCTCCATTGGCTTAAGCTAAAGTTTCAAAAAACAATCTGAGTGGTCATGTGCCCATCACTTATGAAATCATTGTGGTGGCTGGGAATGGTGTGCTGTGATCGGTCATCCCTTTATCATGATTCTACCCCTATTTTCTTTGTCCCAAGCCACATGAACTTGAGCAAGTTTCCTATGGAATGCAGAAATGCACTGTTCTGAAAGGAAGGGATATTTCATAGGGAGATAACGTGTGTCCAATGTAGATAGATCTCTTCTTTAGCATAGTGCTGATCTCTGAGTCAGAGTGAGATACATTTGCCTAGGGACAAAGGAACCTCCTGGGGGCACTCTAACATTTTTCCTTTGGAAGTTCATTTTTCTTAAAACCCCTTCTCAAGGATTAGAATGGGTCTGGATGAAGTCTGATGCCACAAAAAGACTACAAGTGCCCCAGAGGGACTCTCACTTTGAGGACAGAAGGAACCTGCAGTAGATGACCTTGAATCCAGGGCATGAGTATTGATGGAAAAGTACTGGTCCGGGCAGAGTGCAAGGCTGAGGCTGGAAGAGCCTCAATCCAGTCTCTCCGTTCCCATGATCACAACGTGGGAACCACATCTGAATACATGACATGAAGTAGAAGAGCTATAATCCTAGAAGTCTAAACATGAAAGACCACTGTTATTTGGAGAGAGAGGCAGCATAACACGTTAGCTAAGCACACAGCTTAAGATCAAACGGTCACGGTTGAAATCCCAGGTCTGCCTCTTGTTCTGTGTCAACATTGGCAAATGACTAGCTTCTGTGTGGTATAGTTTAATTATCTGTGAGGTGGGTGTACACATTGTATCTACTTCAGGGGATTATCGAGAAGATTGAGTAACTATGTGTGAAATCCTTCAAACAGGACTTAAAGATGATTAGAGCCCTGTGACCATTAGTTATTATATTAACCAGTTGAGCATCCATGAGTCTCTCTTGGGCCAGTGGCCCAATCAGTTTCTCCATTTCTCTTTCCTTCATTTGGAAAAAATGCGCCCTCCACTCAGGTTATTTATTTATTTATATTTATTTATTTTTTTAAACTTTGTTGGGGAACAGCCATTGTCATTGGTTACACATTGCTTTCATGCTACAATAGCATAGTTGACTCTTTTAAGGAGGGTGCAGCTCACAGTGGCCCATTCGGGGATCAAACTGGCAACCTTGGTGTTATCAACATGATGCTCTAACCGAGCTAACCAGTCACCCCCCCCCCACTCAGGTTTTTAAAAATTATTCTATCTGAACAAGTCATACATTCACTTGGTTCCAAACTCAAAAGTATACAAGGACATAAAGTAGAGTTCTTGCTCCAACCTATTCTAAAGTTAGCTCCCCTTAGCAGAAGGAAACTACTTAAAAATAACCCCCCTACAATTCTTGAATATACCAGCTGTTTCTTGTTCTATTTTTTGTTTGATTTTTTTCCCTTGATAAATATAACTTACATGCAGTAATGGGCACAGATATTGAGGGAATGGGCTTGAAGAATTTTTACATTTGTATATACCATGTAGATACTACTCAGAATATTTCCAACACTATGGAAAAGACCGTTTCATGCCCCATCCAGTCACTACAACTTCAGAAGTAACCACTGTTTGGACCTTCATAAATATGTTTTTTTATCTTGAAATTCATATAAATGGAATTATACAGTGAGAATGTTTTTTTTTTTTGGTCCGGCTTCTTTTGTGTAGCATAATATCTGTGAGATCCACTCAAATGTATTAGTAACTTGTTCTTTTATTTCTATGCAGAATATCACTGCCTGAATAGGCTCCTATTTATTTATTTACTCTCCAGTTGATGGACATTTGGGTTGTTTCTAGTACTTAGCTATTTGACCAAGTCTTCTGTGAACATTCTAGTGCTTATCTTTTGGTGGACATATGCATTCACTTCTCTTGGGTATGTATATACTAAGTATTGGGTTGTTGGAAAAGTCATGAAGCATTCTTGCAATGAAAAACATAGAAAAAACACATCATGGCTTTTCTGACAACCCAATAGTTTCATTTGCTCATAGGTTAGGCATATGTTTAGTTTTAGTAAAATGCCAAAGAGTTTCCCAAAGGGACTGTACTGTAACTCATCCCCAAACAGTAATATATGAAACTTCTTATTGCTCCACATTAATGGAATTTGTCAGGCCTTTCTTTTTTTTTTTTAAAGATTTTTTTTTCCCACGCAAGGAGTTTTTTGTTTGTTTGTTTGTTTTTTTAAAGATTTTTTTATTGGGGAATTGGGGGGATGGGAACAGTGCTGGGGAATTGGGGAAAGGGGAACAGACAAGTTGCTGTCGTTTTGTTC
>NW_017732217.1:760707-764024 GCF_001890085.2 Hipposideros armiger
TCACTGGCCCTCATATGTGGGATCCGAACCAGGGCCCTCTGGCATCCCAAGCGAGTTCTTAACCATCGCGCCACTCGGCCAGCCCTGTCAGGCCTTTCTATTTGTGCTCTTCTGTGGGTGTGAAGTGGCATTTCTTTCTGGAATAAACCTATTTGGCTTTGAAACACCATTTCTATTTATATATTGCAGAATTAGATTTGCTAATATATTATTTAGATTTTTGTGTCTATTTTCATGAGAGATATTCACTTGAAATTTTCCTTTCTTATAAGCTCCTGTCAAATTTTTGTGACGGTCGAGAAGTATTACCTCCTTTGTATTCTCTGTAAGATTTCCCCCCCCCCCCAAATCGTTATGTCTTTCTTAAATGCTTGGACAAATTGTTATTCTTTTTAAAAAAGACGTTATTGGGGAATTGGGGAAAGGCACAGTGTTGGGGAATTGGGAAACGGAAAATTGTATTTTTCCAGGATCCATCAGCTCTAAGTCAAGTTGTTGTCCTTCAATCTTAGTTGTGGAGGGCGCAGCTCAGCTCCAAGTCCAGTTGCCATTTTCAATCCATTGGGTTGTCGGAAAAGTCATGATGTATTTTGTCTATGTTTTTCAAAGGTCATTTATTTATATAAGGAACAAAGATCAATCAATGATATATTGACTGCTTTGTTTGATAACCTTTTGCTATCTTTCAGTGAGCTTCATAATTCCTCATTCATAGAAGAACCTGTCTTTATTTGCGAAAAACTGAACAAGGTGCTGATTTACAGCCTCATCTGAATTGAATGTTATACCATGCAAGGAGTTCTAAAGACAGCGAAACAAGTGGAAGTCTGACGGTACAAGGTCAGGTGAGTATGGTGGGTGTGGCAACACATCCCATCCAAGCTCCAATAATTTTTTACGGGTGATCAAACTTGTGTGTGGTCTCGCGTTGTCGGGATGGAACACAACTCCTTAACAATTAACAAGCTCTGGGCATTTCTGGATGATGGGTTGGTTTAAACTGTCCAATTGCCAACAGTACACATTCGAATTGATTGTTTGGTTCCTTGGTAGGAGCTCGAAAAACACGACACCTTTAAAATCCCACCACACAGAGAGCATAACCTTCCTCTGATGAATGTCTGCTTTCAATGTTGTTTGAGGCGAATCATCATGTCGGGACTGTTGTCACCAAGAGGGTGAGGGGGGGCTTTTGGTGGTGAGATGCCCAGGGAAAAGAAAGCACACGGAGCCGACATGAGGAGGAACCAGTGTCTTTAATCAGCAATAGCAACCATTATATAGAGGGTTGGGGAAGGAGAGCGCACGGAAGTGCGCATGTTCCCTTCTGGGACTGTAAATTATATTTACATAAAGAGCTTATGTAACCGGAGCCCGGTGCCTATGCCTCAGAACCAAGGTTTGTATGTCCGGGGTCAGGGTCTGTGCGTCAGCCGGCACCCATCTGGATCGCCCAGGCCCAGTGCCCAGGGCCACTGCTTGTGTGGGCCTGAACCTCATCCTGGGTCAGGGCCCGTACCCCAGCCTGCACATATCTGGACAGCCTGGGCCCCGTGCCCCAAAGCTGCCGCTTGTGCATGCCTGAACTTGCCTGGGCCCTATCAGGGACCAAGACTGTTTGTGCACCACATTGTGGTCAACAATCCACTTCTCATCACCAGTTATTAGTCGCTTCAAAAAAGGATTGTTTTTCTCACGTTTCATGAGCATATTGCAGATGTTTATATGCACTGTCAAATGAACTTTGAGTTCATGCGGAACCCAAATATTGAGATTGCTTACGTATCCCAGCTTCTTCAGGTGGTCATGAATGCTTGAATGATGGATGTTCAATGTTCCTGCAATCTCCTGTGTCATGTAATGTGGGTTTGACTCGATCAATGCCTTTATTTGGTCATCATCAACCTCGGTGGGCCTCCCTGACAGAGGAGTGTGGCTGAGATCAAAATCACCATCACAGAATTTTGTGAACCATCGTTGGCACCAATGTTCTTATAGAGCATTGTCACCATAAACTTTATGCAACTTTTCACAAGCTTGACGCGCGTTCTTCCTTTTATGGAAGTAAAACAGTAAAATATGGGAAAAATGCACAGTTTGGTCTTCCATCTTAAACTTGTTGTAAAATCTCCAAAGCTCAACCAAATCGCTCAATTTTTATTTAGAATGAAACTGGAACCGTTAGCTGTCAAATGAGATAGCAATAACATAGATGCGAACGACTCTAGTACTTCCAAAAATGAACTAGTGCCATCTGTTGCAAACATGTATCATGACTTTTCCGACAACCCAATAGTTGGGGGGGGGGTGCAGCCCATCATCCCTTGCAGGAGTCGAACCGGTAACGTTGTTAAGAGCATTGTCACCAGCTAAGCCACCCAGCTACCCATTGGCAGCTCAACGGCAGCTCAGCTGAGGCGCAGTGTCACTGGCCCATGTGGGAATCGAACCAGTGACCCTGTTGCTCAGAGCTTGCACTCTAACCAACTGCGCCACCTGGCCGCCCATAAATTGTTATTCTTTATCGAGTTTCTTCTAATGGTAGTTTATATCATTGTTTTTCAGCTGTTCTTCTTTTCTAGCATATATTTTTAGAGGTATAAATTTCACCCTGAGCACTGCTTTAGCAGTATATACCCAGTTTCTCCAAATGTGAATGTCTAACATAATCATAGTAAAATGATCAAAATCAGAAAATTGATGGTGATACTGTATGTCTGACTCTATCTTGTCACAGCAAACCACATGGCTGCTGTAGGATACCTTAATTGTTTGAGGGAAACACAGTAGCACTAAACATTTGTTGGACATCCCCCCCAACTACAAAGATGAGGTGGGGTTCATTATGATTTGAATGTCTGAAGTTTTCTCATCAGTAACCATAGATGCCAGAAGACAATGAAAAATTATCCTAACATGCTGAAGGAAATAAGCTCTATCAACCCAGAATTGGTGTGACATTAATCTAAGTAGGTTTTTTTTCAAACTAAGTAGGTTGGAAAAAGTTGAAGCTGTTTATTGTAATCCCTAGATAACCACTAAGAATAAAAGCAAAGAGGTGTATAGATAAAATGCAACTGATAAATTAAAACGTAATTTTTTCCCCTTTTATTATTATTATTTTTTTATTGTGAAATACACATTTTTAAAAATTAGTTTCAGCTGGGGCCGGCCGAGTGGCGTGATGGTTAAGAACTGGCTTGGGACGCCAGAGGGCTCCGGTTCGGATCCCACATATGAGGGCCAGTGACACTGCCCTCTACAGCTAAGATGCTGAACAACAGCTCAACCTGGAGCTGGGCTGCTGTGAGTCACCG
>NW_017732217.1:765134-777831 GCF_001890085.2 Hipposideros armiger
TGGAATTGCTGGGTCATACAGTAGTTCCATTTCCAGTTTTTTGAGATACCTCCATACTGATTTCCATAATGGCTGCACCAATCTGCAGTCCCACCAAGAGTGCACCAGGGCTCCCTTTTCTCCACAGTCTCGTCAGCACTTGTTGTTTGAAATGTAATTTTATGCATATGAATTTTATGTGTATAAAACTTTATTTTATATTGTTATTAGAGTTTATTTAAGCCAAATTGATGATATATGCTGGGGAGCAAGATCTCAAATGCTCTTATGTATGTAAAACTTTAAATCACCAAAGGAAAGCAAGAAAAGGAAAAGGCAGCAATAAATAACAGAGGTTCAAACAGAAACAAGTAATTAATTAGTAACCTTAAATACAACCATATTAATAATTAAATTAAATGTTAATGGCCTAAACAGTCAAAATAAAAAGTCAAATATTATCAGAAAGTATTAAAAGGAGTTCCTATTGTATGCTGTCTACAAGAGACATTCCAAATATAAAGACCCAGGAGGGTTGAAAGTGAATGGATCGAAAGTGATATACCATGCAAGTAAAAAGGATGAGAAAACTGGAGTGACTATGCCCACATATATCAAAACAAAGAGTATGGCCAAGTAGAAAGAGGGACATTTTATAACAATAAAAAGGACAATATATCAGGAAGACTTAATAATCATAAATGTGTATGTGCCTAACAATGCAGCCTGAAAATACATGAAAAAAAATTTATAGAAATAAAGCAAGAAATGGACGATGTCATAATTATAGTTGGGGATTTTGACATCTGTGCTTTATTATTTTTTTTCAGTTTAAAAAAATCACAGTTACTTCAATAGCTCAAAGTGCAAATACACCAAGTCAGTTCACAAAGTTTCAAGATGCAGCTTTAAGTATAATAAGAACCTGATTTTCAAAAATTAAAGAGTAAATAGCAGAAATAAAGCTTTGTTTTTAAAAAAAGTTCAACAAACTTTGACACCCATGTTTTAGTAATTGATAGAACAACTAGACAAAAACCAGTAAACACCTGAGCAACACTATCAACTACATTCACCTAAATATTTTTTTTGCACGTGGTGCATTCACCAAGATAGACCATAAGCTAGGTTGTAAAACAAATCTCAATAAATTACAAGGGCTGAAATCATACAGAGTATATTTCTGACCAAACAGAATTCAATTATTAGTTAACTGTATTAAGGTCTCTAGGAAAAGCCTAAGTATTTGGGAATTAACCAACATACTTGTATAGATCATAAATAGAAACATGAAGAAAATTTTAAAATATTTTGAAGTAAATATTAATGAAAATATATCCACATTTATGTAGGGCTGCTAATATAATCCTTAAAGGGAAATTTATAGTTTTAATTGTTCATGTTAGAAAAGGAAAAAGGTCTTAAATTGATATAGGGCTTCCATCATAATTATTTAGAAAAAGAAAAAAAATCCAAAGAATGTATAAGGAAGAAAATATTAAAGATAAGACTAGAAATCAGAAAAAATGTAAAGCAAATATTAGAGAAAATCAACAAAGGCAAAAGATGGGTGTTTGAAAAGAAAAAATACATGTATAAACCATTAATTGGCATGCAAAAAAAAGAGGAGAGACTTAACAGAACCCACATCAGAAATGAAATAGAGTCACTTCATTTTTTTCCATGTCTTGGCCACTGTGAATAATGCTGCAATGAACATTGGGGTACATATATCTTTACAGATTAATGTTTTCAAAACAAGACAAACAAACAAAAACTCATAGACACAGGCAAGTTTTGAGAAATCAACTATTACTGTGTTTTTAAACTTTTTAAGCACAGATCTTTTATTCAATACATTATATTGCAGGTTAATATGAGACTGAAAAAGATAAGAGCCTGGCTGAAAGTGAGTGACCTGGGGACCTGCATCCTGGCCTCACTTTCTCAATTCTTATGGGGGAACCCATGCCCCTTGATGGGTTCCAAATGTCTGACTTGCATCAGAGATGTCTGGGGGCAAAAATCCTTCTATTAATATTGGGGTCACTTCTCCACCTTCGTTTGTTTCCTCTGGATTGAGCTTATGACTACAACTGTCCATGCATATTGGAAAAGGGAAGGAAGAAAGGGGATAAGGTCACCTTATTAAATTTGTACAGTAAAACATCTGAGAACATACCTAGTGTGTTGTTAAAAATAGCTACCATCCAAATATTCTATACACAGTACAAAGACAGCAGTCTGGGTTCTATTATTTACTAGCTATGTGCTCTTGATAGGTAGCCTCTCTAATCTGACCCTCAGTTTGCTATCCTAAGAAGACTGACTGAAAATTCAATGAGATAATGTAGTTTGTTTTAAGACTAGTAGTTCAGAGATAATTGGATCTTGCCCTCTCAGAGCTCTCAGTCTAGTGGGGGAAAACAGCCCTGTGATATATTGAACTCATCAAGGTTGTAATGGGAAAACTCTGGAAGCTGTGGGAGCCCAGAGAAAAAGCCCGAGCTGGCTTGGAAGTCAGGGAAGTCTTCCTAGCATAAGGGACTTATACATTCCATGTTTCTCCAAGTAGGTATCAGGAAAGGGAGACTCACAGTGGTCTCTGGGAACAGATGCCAATTGATCTAGCTCCTCTACTTTTCTCCTAGTGGAAGTCCTGGGAAATTTGGTGAACAGGTACTGCATAACATCAGGATTGGAAAACGGAGCCTTGAGAAGCAGATCCTTGAAGAAGTCAGCTTCCTGATGGTAGAGCTAAGGAAACCTGAAGGTCAGCCCTGGTCCTGGCTCTTTAACATTCTATTTTTCCTCTAAGAGTTACTTTGTATGGGAGTTCAGGTTGTGTATTGCACCATGCCTGAGACTCCATTTACTTAGACTCTAATGTGAATAGATTACACTGGAGTCTTGCAACCAAGTGTCCCAGTTTGTGGTGCTGTGTGCCCTTGATGTGGCAAGATATGTTTGATGTGGTAGCAACATTTGGTCCTGTTATCTGTCAATATGGTATTTAGAATCCAGCATATGTAACTGTGAGGGAGATTATGATAATGAAATTATAATACTTTTTTTTCTTTCCTTAGGTTCTCTTTAATTTCTTTTCTTCCCCCTTCCCCACCCCGCTCCGCTGTTCTCAGTCTAGTTGTGGAGGATGCCGCTTCACTGGCCCATGTTGGTATTATGATCATTGCACTCTTCCCGGCTGAGACAGTCGGTCGCTGGGCATAGGATGGCCGCTCACGGTGGCTCATGGCAGCTCTCGCAGGCTGCTGGCCGCTCATGCTTGCTACTGGCCACGGCTCACTGTAGCTCATGGCAGCCCATGGCAGCTTCACGGCAGCACACATCATCCTCCAGCCACTCACGGCAGCCCAGTTCCAGGTCGAGCCGTTGTTCACAATCTTAGCTGTAGAGGGTGCAGCTTACTGGCCCATGTAGGAATCGAACCAGCAGCCCTGTGGTTCAGAGCCGGTGCTCTTACCAACTGAGCTATCTGGCTGCCCTACTTTTTTTTTCTTTAAAGAAATTTTATTGGGAAACAGTGTGTTTTTCCAGGACCCATCTGCTCCAAGTCAAGTAGTTGTCTTCAATCTAGTTGTGGAGGGTGCAGCTACTTGGCCCATGTGGGAATCAAACCGGCAACCTTGGTGTTATGAGCACTGCACTCTAACCACCTGAGCTAACTGGCCACCCCATAATAATGATACTTTTGATCACTCACCATGTGTCAAGTCTCATGCTAACCACTTTATCATGCATCAGTTCACATAAGCCTCAAAATGATCAGTTTTGAAGATAAGGAAACTGAAGCACAAAGATCAAATAACCATACTGAAGTCATAATGCCACTTGATGGAGAATCAGGATCCAAACCTAAGTTTGGATCTACTCTACTCACCCTAGAGTAGAGTTCACACCTGACCAAGGTAGTACACCCCTAAGGTACTTCCTCAATGCTACCTGTTAAGACTTGAGGGATTCTTGCATGTCAGACATTGCTAAACAACTCACACATGTTAAATCATTTAATCCTCATAATAACCACATAGGGCAGGAACCATTACAGGGGAGGACATGGTTCAGAGAACTTAAGTTACACAATTTTAATGTCATACAGCCAGGAAGTGGATGTAGCTAGGATTCAAAACCAAGTCAAAATCTGTGCTTATCCACACCAAGCTGGGTGCTTATCCAAGGAAAAACAGCTAAGCAATGATTTCAATAGCTTTTGTTGAATTTCTGCTTTTGGTCAAGATGGAGTAACAGAGACTAGGTTTTACCCTTTTATCCCCATATGGAATAACTCAAAAAACCAAAAAACCAAAATACAGCCCAAGAGTTGGTCTGAGTTGAGGAAACGTAGCTGGGAGTGTGGGGATACCAAAGTCTCCAGACTTCTCAGAGAAGTCTACCAGCAAGGAGAGAGCTGCAAAGGCTGAGACCACCAAACATTTGCAGAGAGTTTGCCTTGTGTCCAGGAGAGACTGCTCAGCACATGTGTATGAGGAACTACCTGAGGCCAGGGAAAGAACCACTGCAAAAGAAGCAGAAGGACCAATCCTCATAGTTCACTTGCTGGGGCTCTGAACTCTGCTCACACCTACAAGGGTTACCTGGCTCAAACCTCCTTGCTCAGAAGCCACGTCTACATACTTAGTTCCAGCCTCTGAAAACTCACCCATATCTTCTGGGGTTGGTGACCTAACCACCCACACTCTCTAGAAACCCCTGGTCTGTCAGCACCATGAGCCAACCCAACCCAACCATTTTCCACCACCTACCATGACCACCGCCTGTGAACCCACCAGCTAAATTAGCATCGTCTCTTCCCTCCCAGTCTTCCACAAACCCCAAGGGCCCGCCTTCTGTTTGGAAAAACAAGAACAGAGCCCCCCTGGCCGCCCCACATGCCCTCACATGGAGACCCAGCCTCACTGACAGAGCCTCCTGCCTCCAACAGCCGGAGTACAGGGCGAGATGGACCACATGGTGGGGCATTCACGGCTGCAGGCACCGGAGGACCCCGAGGCCCTGCCTTACTCTTGGCGGTGATCCATGAGGTACGGTGCTTCACAAACATCTTCCTCTGAAATTTCCATGCCGCATCTCCAAAGACATGGTATTCGTGGCTTCTTGTTACTTAAGGCCTCCACCCGAGAACCTGACAACTGATGCTCAGGCTCTGGCAACCAGCATCTGGTACTCTAGTAATCAGCACCCTAAGCCATAGCAACAGGCATCCAATGTCCTGCAGAACCACACCTCTTCCCCAGGATTCCCAGTGAACTGGAACCCATTCTGACCGTCCCACCCTTTCACAAGGTCAGGCTTTCCTTCTCAGGACCCCTCTCCAGAACCTGGGGCCCATGGACTATCCCCAGAGTTATCCAAGTCCACTTCCATGAGGAGGTTGAGGTGAATAAGGTAGTATAGGAAAGTACTTTCTCCAACCAATAATAGAATATTTATTTGCATGTGATTTTTAGATCCATAATTTTTATAGGCATAATTCTTATTTTTGAACCTAATTATTTTCATTTGCATCCACACTGTCATCTAAAATTAAATATATGTGAAGCAAATGCCATTATGCTCATCAAACACTGACCGTGTATTAAGCTGACTTTAGCAATCAAAAAGGCTGGGTTATTCATCATTTTTGGGTAACTTTTCATCCTCTCTTTTAGGGAATCAGCAAATCTTTCTTTTTGTTCATATATTTTCTTTTTATTAATTTTTTTTATTGTGGAAAGAATGTTTAACATGATATTTACCCTCAATAAATTGTTAATTGTACAATACAGTATTTTTAAATTTAATTTTTTCATAAATTTTTCAATTACAGTTGACATAAAATTATATAAGTTTCATGTATATAACAGTGATTAGACATTTATATAACTTGTGAAGTGATTCCCCTGATAAGTCTAATACCCACCTGACACCATACATAGTTATTACAATATATTGACTCTATTCCTTTTGTTTTACTTTACGTCCCCGTGACTATTTTTATAACTGTCAATTTGTACTTCTTAATCCCTTCCCTTTTTTACTCAGTTCTCCCCCACTTTCCATGTGGTGATCATCAATTTGTTCTCTATATCTATGAGTTAGTTTCTGTTTTGTTTGTTCATTTATTTTATTTTTTAGATTCCACATATAAGTTAAATCATATGGTATTTGTCTTTCTCTGCCTTATTTATTTCACTAAGCATAATATAATCTTGATCCATCCATGTTGTTGCAAATGGCAAGATCTCATTCTTATTTATGGGTGAATAATATTCCATTGCATACATGTACCTACCTAGTCTTTATCCATTCATCTATCAATGGACACTTAGCTTGCTTCTGTAGCTTGGCTATTGTAAATAATGCTGCAGTGAACATAAAGATGCATATATCTTTTCAAATTAGTGTTTTGGATTTCTATTTGGATAAATACCAGAAGTGGAATTGCTGGGTCATAAGGTAATCCTGTTTTTAATTTTTTGAGGAACCTTCATACTGTTTTCCATTGCTACACCAAATTGCAATCCCACCGACACTGAGCAAGGGTTCCTTTTTCTCCACATCCTCTCTAATGCTTGTTGTATGTTGATTTATTGTTGATAGCCATTCTAACAGGTGTGAGGTGATATCTTGTGGTTTTAATTTGCATTTCTCTGATGATTAGTGATGTTGAGCATCTTTTCATATGTTTATCGGACATGTGTATGTCCTTTTTGGAGAAATGTCTATTCAGGTCTTTTCCCAATTTTTAAATTGGATTGTTTGTTTTTTGGGTGTTAAGTTGTATGAGTTCCTTATATATTTTGGATATTAACTTCTTATCAATGCACTCATATAACTGACAAATATCTTCTCCAATTCAGTAGGTTGTCTTTGTGTTTTGTTGATGGTTTTCTTCACTGTGCAAAAACTTTTAGTTTGATGTAGTCCTATTTATTTATTTTTTTCTTTTGTTTTCCTTGCCCAAAGAGAAGTATCAAAAAAAAAATGTTGCTAAGAGCGATGTTAGAGAGTTTATTGTCTATATTTTTTTCCTAGGAGTTTTATGGTTTTGGGTCTTACATTTAAGTCATGAATCCATTTGAGTTTATTCTGGTATATGATATAAGACAGTGGCCCAATTTCATTGTTGCATATGTCTGTCCTGTTTTCCCAGCATCATTTATTGAATAGACTGTTTTTACCCCATTGTATATTCTTGCCTTCTCTGTCATAGATTAATTGGCTGTATAGACATAGGATTATTTCTGGGCTCTTTGTTCTGTTCCATTGATCCATTTGTCTGTTTTTATGTCAGTACCATGCTGTGTTGATTTCTAAGGCCTTGTAGTTTAGTTTGAAATCAGGCAATGTGATCCCTCCAGTCTGGAGGTGGCTTCTTTTGTATAACCTTAGTTGTAGAACTTCAGTTCAGCTAGACTTCAGACATATCTCAGCGGTGGTTGTTCTGTAGTTTAGCTATAATTTTGATGTGGTTGTGAGAGGAGGTGAGCACAGAATTTACGTACTCCACTGTCTTGACTGAAAATTACATTTGTTCTTTTCATCAACATTGATTTATTTCTGAATGTCGAATTAGACTTTATCCTGGGAATAAACCTCACTTGGTGTATTAGTGTTTTTATATATTGCTGAATTTGATTGCTAATATTTTGTTGGAAAATTTTGTATCTACATGAGGGATATTGGTCTGTAGCTTTCTTTTTTTGTGATATCATTGTCTTGTTTTGGTGTTAGGAAAATACTGGCCTCATAAGATAAGTTAAGAAGTGTTTTCTTTTTTTTTCTGTTATCTGGAAGAAATTGTGTAGAAAGATGTTAAGTAGCCAATGCACACTGTATTGAATATTAAATTTCAAAGCCACTTTTCTGTTACTTTGCTTTTTTTTTTGAGAACCCTGCAAAGTATTTTTCTCCTGCAAACCATATTTCTCCATTTCCTGCTGGATCCTGCTTAGAAGGAGAATGGAATCCTGGTAGAGGGACAAGAGACTCTTTCGTTCCTGTTTGCTTGTTTTTCTTGTCAATGTTATCATAGCAACAGTCCTTCATTTTAGCAGAGAGGGCAGGAAGGCATTCTAGGCAAAGGAAATAGTGCTTTTAGGAATTATTCTGCATTTCGATGGGTTGCAACCAGCATTTAAAAAAAATGAAATAAAAGAGAAGAGAATAAAAAGTATCAGAGTGCCTTTCATGGATTAACTAAAGCACTGCCTCAGATATATATATATATATATATATATATATATATATATATATATATATATATATATATATATATATATATATATATGTGTGTGTGTGTGTGTACAGATTTGCATGAGTCTTGGGAGCTGCCAGACTAGGAACATCATGAGTTTGAGTTGGGAGTGTGTGACATCTAAATTCCCATCCTTTTACCTCCTTTCTTGAAAATACTTCTTCTGAAAATCACCACCTCCTCCAGAGTTCCCTTGGGATCAGGGGCTCCAATTTGATTCATCCCTGAAACCTCAAGAGGGCACGCTGGAGTACAACTGCTCTGCATCCAAATCTGTCCTTTGTCATGTCCTAGCTGTGTGACTTTAGGTAGGTTCCTTAAACTTACTCTAAGTCAGTGTGCTCATTTGTAACATGGGGTCATCATAGACTCACCTCACAGGGTGCTTTATAGGGATAAATAAGTTCATGATTAAGGGTGTTATGGGTTGAATTGTGTCCCCTTCAAGAAGATATGCTGAAATTCTAAACCCCAGTACCTCAGAATGTGATCTTAATTGGAAACAGAGTCATTGCCGTGTATAATGTGTGCTTTTTTGCCCAAATTTGTGAGGGGAAAAATAAGGATGTGCATTATACGATGGGTAGTACTAATTCTGTGTCTATATAAATGCTTTTAATTTTTTAATTTATGCTTATGAGTTAAAAGTGTAACTCTAGAAATCAATAATAATATCCATATGCAAACTGATACCCTGGAATATGATAATCACTTGCAATGACGAAGAGTTCTTGGCCTTCTATGATGCATAATCATCGTAAATTTGTTACCGGTACATAAAATTTCTTGTACTTTGTATCTGTTCTTGTGTTTTGTAATTATTTGTTATATAAAATTTCTTGTACCATAATATGTTAAAAAATAAATGCTAAAATTCTTTTTTTTTTGCATTTAGTTTTTTATTCTGGTAAGGCAATGAACAAAAATAGCTACATTTAGCATTCTAATCATTTCATTAAAAATGATATTTTAATTCAACATAGGGACATAAAGGCATAATCTTAAAAGGTAATTATTTAAATCAATTATATTTATCTTAACGAAAGACTCACTACACTGTCCTTATTTTTCTTTTTATTGTCAGCCTGTGACAATCGACCTACAGTGGTCTACAGGAAAATCACGTGGCCTACTGATTAAATATCCTATCGGTGGGTTCACCTTTGGCTAGTTTTTCAGCACAAGCAATGGCTCCTTTGTGAAGCCAGCAATAGGTGTCCATGGCTACCACCTGCCCCTTATACTTCCTCATGTGGATGGGTTCAGAAGCTTCTTGGATAAATTGCAGTAATCCGTGTATCCCCATTGTGCCAAGTTAACCTGTAGATGCTGTATCCAGGCTCTGATGTTCTGGCTGAGCAATTCTCAAATTTCAGCAGTTGGCAGATTCTTGACTCCACTCTTAGTGACTGATTCGCTAGTCATGGAGTGGAGGAGGATTCTGAATTTTAAACAGGCAGGCGATTTGGATGTAGGTGGTCCTCAAGCCACACAGTTGGAGAAAAACAATTAGTCTCCTACCTCTCCGATAATGTTCCTAAAAAGAGTGTTCTTTCACATTGAGGAAAACTGACATAGTATACATTTCATGAAACATGTTTCTTCTAAGCGAGGTAAATGTTCTCGAGTAAATATTTCCTCTTCAGCATAGTAAGGATGACTGAGTGCCACACGGCACATGTCATCTCAAGAGATGACCCAAGGCACCACAGATTGACAGTAACAGCAGCAACCTCACCACTTTATTCCTCTGTCCCGCAAGCCCATTCCAGAAGACACGTTTCCTTTGGCTTGGGCCAGAGCACCGCAGGCGGACGCCACGACACACAGAGCCTGGAAACTGCAGTGCTCAAAAAACCTAAAATTCTTTTATAATACATAAAACAAGTACCTAAATATAAACAAATAAAAATTTTAAGTAAAAAATTAAACCAAAAGGTTTTTTTCCCTGAAAGTTTGGGCCAGAAACATGGGTGCACATTATACATGGCAAAACACAGTAATTAGTTAAGGTGAAGTCATCCGGGGTACGACTGGTATCCTTATAAGAAGATGGCCATGTGAAGAGAGACGTACACAAGGAGGATGCCATGTGATGACAAAGGCAGAGTTTTGAATTATACAGCTGCAAGAAACTCCAGGTATTATTTTCAAGTACAAGGCACTCCAAAGATTGCCAACAAACCACCAGAAGCTAACAAGGGGCAAGGAAGGAGGCCCCTACAGGCTTCAGAGAGAGTGTGGCCCTGCTGACACCTTGATTTTGAGTCTAGCTTCCAGAATTGTTGTTTTGAGCTATCCAGTTCATGGTACTTCGGTATGGCAATCCTAGGAAACTAATGCAAGGGACACGGCACAGTGCCTGGCACATAGCAGGCACTCAATGCGTGCTACTTGCTGTTGTCATTATGACAAGAACGTGCGTGCGTGCGTGCGTGCGTGCGTGCGTGTGTGTGTGTCTGTGAATTCTAGGGACTCTTGGTTTGGGAGAAGATGGTGGTGAAAATGAACTACCCAGAAATATCACCAATCTAATTCTCTCATCCCTGTAGCCACTGAGTTTTTAAATCTCTTCAGCCCTGGGCTGTGTTTCGACCTTCATATCATTCCTGTGAGGAAGGAGGCAGATGAGAAGGTGAGGCCAGAGAGAGGCTCCGGAAGGCCCAAGGAGCCAGCAGCAGAGCCTGGACCAGAATCCAGGGCTTCTCTTCCTTCCCACCGTCCCAGCACTGTCTCTTTGCTGGGTTGGGTAGTTGGCCCTTCCAGGGCACAAAAGCTGAGAGTGTCCTATCTGGACAAGTGTGATCCGGGTGTTGGTGGCTAGAATGTGTGTGAGGCCAGAAGCAGGAACCGCCTTAGGCCTGGAGAAACCACCTGGAATGTGCTGAATAGAAACCACCTTATCTCAGAAGCCATTATGTCCTGCTCCCTGCTTGCTGGTGATGCATTGAAGAGGAACGGCCTGTTTACCGCCCTCCGGAAAACTCCACACCCCTCTTAGTTGTAGAGGTTATGGTCTTTTCTAACCTGACCTCTCACTGCTCAAACACGCCAAATAAATTCTAATAGACCAATTTTGGTCTCCCGCAACTCATTCCTCCGGACGTGCCTAGCAATGTGACTTGTCTTGGCATCTTTGGTAATGCCTTGATAGACTCCTGCTTTTCCCTTTCCAGGTGTAAGTTTGAGGGTTGTGAGGATTAATTCTTTTTCTCTCTTCCATCTCCTCTCCCTCCTTGCAGTGCAAAGACCTGCTAGTCACTCTATCTTCCCCTGGAGATGAGCCTCATTGGCAGAATCCAGCTAGCTCCAGCCCATCCTCTCTTCCCTTGGCTCTTTCTCAGAAGGAACATCTAGCTTGGAGAACTGACATTTGCCACCAGGGGGGCTGAGAATGCAGTCCCCAAAGATGTGGGAAGGGGATGCTAAGATTCTGAGCACCAGGAGTTCCAAGCATCAGTGTTTCAAATAGTCTGAATCTGAGGTTCTGGGAATCTGAGACTCCGAGAGTGTGAATTGTGGACTCTGCAATTCCAAAGTTCAATAGTTTGTTACGTCACAACTCTAAGATTTTTCCAGTCGAGTTTTCTAGAAGCCTCTTAAAGTGACATGTACATGGAAGGATGAGATCTGGTTCTGACACTGGATTGTTAAAAAATGTGTTTGTAATAATAAAGAGTGTGACCTAATGGATCCAAACTTATCCTTCTCCAGTTCTTCAACCGATTCCTGAAACCTAAGTTGCAAAATACAGTTATTGGAAATTGAGAACTTGAGAATCGTAGCCTGTAATGAAACTTGGCAGTGTTCAGAGGGTCGCCAGAGGCTCACAGGGATCTCCAAGGGAGGACTCAACCTGGAGCAGAGGTGACTGGGTTCTTGTCTCTGTGTAGGAAAGAATTTAAGAGCAAGACAGATGCAGGAAAGTGAAAATGATTTATTGAAAATGAAAATACACACTTAGGAGGAAAGTGTGGGTGAACGCAGAAAACGAGTTGCCCTGAGGAAGTCACGATCAGGAGTTTTTATCCCTCCCTGGGTGGGTATTGGTGATGTCCCATTCCTCTCCCCTCCCCTGGGACAGGACCCTCTGTTTTCTGCTTTCTCTTCCTTATTTGGTTCCTCCAGAACTGCCATGGCATCAGGTGCATGATGGGAGTCATAGTAACCATAATAAAAATGACAATGACATTAAAATTAGGAAAAGGTCAGGTCCCCAGACATAGGGATTAGCCTTGCTGGATGAAACTGGTTCTTGTTTTTCTCCATCTGCAGGTGCTGGATACAGTCCTTTGTTACTTGTGTATCCAATGAGGTGCCTCTCATTTTGGAGGGGGTTGTCAATTTCCTAGGCTATCTGTCCTGCCTCAAGAAGACCAGGTTTCCCTCTCACTTGATCTCAATCACTGGTCTTTCAAGTGTGGCAAGTTTAAGTGAGCC
>NW_017732218.1:0-839 GCF_001890085.2 Hipposideros armiger
GACTGAAGGCAAAATTACCTGAGTAACTGACACCCTCTCTACTTTCTTTCCTGCTCCCTCTCTCTTGCTGCCACCACACACATATAGGCTCAGGATACTGATGCTCTGCCCCACACATCCACCTAATGGCTCCCAGAAATGGAAGCAACCGGCTGACTTCTCTCAAGTCACACTGTATTCCAGGAATGAATGGGGTTCGGAAAGTGGGGATTTCTGTGTGGCCTGGTGGACAAGGAATAGGGCCACAGTCATCATGCTTGTCTCTTTGAGACTTTAAGATCTTGCTTGATAGCAAGATCCCCAAAGTCACTAAGAAGGTATCAACATGAGGATTCAGCTCCTAGGACTGTAAAATATGGAATTAGAGGTCATCTAAGCCAACTAGATAAATGTCTCTTGGGGCTTTCTGGCCAGAGATCATTGTAGTAAACAACTTTCCTACTAGCCTATGAGCTCCTCCTTGTCTGGGAATTCTTAGGTGCCCCCTGCAACATGCTTTTCCTGAGACCTGCCTCAGTCTTACCTGATCTCAGTCGAGTAGACCAGAAATGGGTATCTGACCTGACCCAAAACAGACCAATCAGAGCCCTTCCCTAGGACTTTTTTCCCCTTTCTGATATTGGACAATCTCTCAGATGATAAAACCTGTAAAATGCAAAATTTGGGTATTGTCAGTAGGCCCGAAATGAGAGGAACTGAGACTGACTCACTGAAGAGGAGCAATGGCAGGAGAGGGAGAGAGAACCCTATGGGGGTTCAGTACCCCAGTTCCAGTTTCTGGGTGCACTTACAGGTCTTCCCTTCCCACAGTTTGTCAATCAACCCTTCCTTAAATTGAG
>NW_017732218.1:1409-2754 GCF_001890085.2 Hipposideros armiger
CCCACCCATTTACACCAGTATTAGAACATGAGATAAAGAGTTGGTCAATGTGGTTAAGTATTTGGCTGACTCTACAAACTAAAACAAAGAAACCAAAAGCCTGCAAGGTTGCTATCTGTGCATCAGGCAGCAACAACCTGCTACTTTTCCTGTTTCCTTGCTGAGCTAGAAACCAGACTCTTCATATATTATTAATGTAGACAACATTTAGTTTCAAATTCAATAGAGAAATACTTCGTTGTTTCAATGTATGGAAATGAAGATACTATGCCCTGAGAACATACTAACTACAGAGTAATAGTGAAGACAGTCCCTAAAATTTTCTCCTTAAATAATCTTAAATAATAGAGTCATACCCTTATTTAATTCCTTACATAAAATATAATTTTTATGATTTTTCTGTAGCCTTTTTTGAATTCTAATATTCCTATGCAAAATTCAAATCTTTATTATTTATTCATAGTCCCTCATCTATAAGCGATCCAATGGAGAAAAAAATATTGTCATGCAAAGTTATTAAGTAATTTAATTTTGACCATCCAGTACATGACACTTAATCTCCTGAACTTAAATTGCTTTCTAGCTGCATTACAATCCATTAATATCATATTTTCTTAAAGCACTGACCCCACTATATAGTCATTACCAGACCACATATGGCTCACCTGTCTCTAGATAACAGATGTGGTTGAAAGAAAGCTCAGCACTCTGATGCTGATGGGTATCCAATTCAAAATAAGCACATATTTTAAAGGTTCTAATTCCAGGAGTCCTACAAATGCAGTTCTGAATTTTTCATGTTGACATGAAATGTTCTTTATAAAGCAAAAGAAGCTTCATCTATATTTATTCTGTGAATTCTGAAAAATGTAAAAATTCAAACTATGCCTTTCTTGGCAGGGTCCCTTCATGGCTGAGAAAAGGAATATAGGCAGGGGAGAGTAGATCATTAAACACAGTAAAAACACTTTTGATGGCTGGGGTTGGGGAATCCAGCATGCTTTGCCATTTTGTTCTTATTTCTGTAATTCCTTCTGAGGAGTCTATTTACTGAAGCAAAATCCTCTTATTCAAATAGTGCTGTATCTTAAAGCTAAACACACATCCAAAATGTTCATTTTATGTTTTAAAGTAATAATTCTTCCTGGCATGATTACTTATTTGCTACTGAAAAATAGTTCTCTCTTAATTACACTGGTACTTATATAAACAGCAACCTGAAGACAGGCAGCTCGGAAATGTTACAAATAATTCACCGTACCTCTTTCTGTAACTCCGCTTCTGTGTTCTCAGTCAGGAACAACTTGCCGATTTTAACTGGTCTGGAAATAAATGTGCAAAGAAA
>NW_017732218.1:3462-10299 GCF_001890085.2 Hipposideros armiger
AAAAAATTATTCTACATGTAAAAGAGATTATACAGTATTTGTCTTTCTCTGTCTGACGTCACTTAGCATAATGTCCTCAAAGTCCATTCATGTTGCTATAAATGGCAAAATTTCTTTTTTATGGCTAAATGATATGTGATTATATATATATACATATATATATATATATATGTATATATATATATACACACACACACGCACATGTACACAAATACACACACACACACACACACACACACACACACACACACACACCATACATTTTTCTTTATCTGTTCATCCATTGATGAGCACTTAGGTTGTTCCTGTATCTTGGCTATTGTAAATAATGCTACTATGAACATGGAAGTGCATATATCTTTTTGAATTAGTGTTATCATTTTCTTCGGATAACTACCCAGAAGTGGAATTGCTGGGTCATATGGTAATTCTGTTTTTAATTAAGGAACATCCATACTGTTTTCCACGGTGGCTGCACCAATTTTCAATCCCACCAACAGTGCACAAGGGTTCCCTTTTCTCCACATTCTCACCAACGCTTATTTCTTATCTTTTTTATAATAGCCATTTGTAACAGGTGTGAGGTGATCTCTCATTGTGGTTTTGATTGACATTTCCCTGATGATTGGTGATGCTGAGCACGTGTTCATGTACCTGTTGGCCATCTGTATGTCTTCTTTTGAAAAAGTGTTTATTCAGACCCTTCGTCCGTTTTTAATCAGATTTTTTTGTTTGGTTTTTTTTGCTCTTGAGTTGTATAAGTTCTTTATTTTGGGGGGATATTAACCCCTTATCAGATATATGATTTGCAGATATTTTCTTCCAGTCTGTTTGTTGCATTTTCATTTTGCTGATGGTTTCCCTTTGTTGTGCAGAATCTTTTTAGTTTGATGTAATCCTTCTTGTTTATTTTTGCTTTAGTTGCCTTTGCTTTTGGTGTCAAATCCAAAATATCATTGCCAAGGCCAATGTCAAGGAGCTTACTGCTTATGTTTTCTTCCAGGAGTTTTATGGTTTTAGGCCTTAAAGTTCAAATCTTTAATTCATTTTGAGTTTGATTTTTGTGTCTCGTGTAAGATAGGGTTCCAGTTTCATTCTTTTACATGTGACTGTCCCGTTTTCCCAACATCATTTATTTATTTATTGATTGATTTTTAAAAATTTTTTTTTAAGATTTTATTGGGGAATTGGGGGAGGGGAACAGCATGGGGAATCGGGGAAAGGGGAACAGACAAGTTGCTGTGGTTTTGTTCTTCAGTCTAGTTGTGGAGGACGTCGCTTCACTGGCCCATGTTGGTACTGTGATCGTTGTGCTCTTCCCGGCTGAGGCAGATTGGTTGCCGGCCTCTGGATGGCCACTCACGGTGGCTCTTGGCAGCTCACGCCGGCTGCCGGCCTCTCACACTGGCTGCCAGCCACACACACACGGTAGCTTACGGCAGCCCACTGCAGGAGGGGCTGCAGCCTACACTGTCAACGGCGACTCACAACAGCCCAGCTCCAGGTCGAGCTGTTGTTCAGCATCTTAGCTGTAGAGGGCAGTGTTACTGTCTCCCATGTGGGATCCGAACTGGGGCCCTGCTGCTCAGAGCTGGCGTCCCAAGCCAGCTCTTAACCAATGCGCCACTCAGCCAGCCCCCAACATCATTTATTGAAGAGAATGTCCTTTCCCTATTGTACATTCCTGGCTCCTTTGTCACAAATTAATTGGCTAAATAAAGTGTGGCTTTATTTCTGTGCTCGCCATTCTGTTCCATTTATCTGTGTCTGTTTTTTTAATGCCAATCTCTTACTGCTTTGATTACTGTAGCTTTGTAATATAGTTTGAAATCAGGGAGCATGATGTGTTCAGCTTTATTGCTCTTTCTCAAGATTGCTTTGGCTGTTTGGGGTCAAAGGGATTTTATTTTATTTAGGTCTAAGGCTGGTACTAATCAATTGCTTTAAAATTACTGGAAAACCCATGTAACATTAATAAAGGGGAAACTGATTGCTCACTACAAAATTCAACTATTTTTATATCTGCACATTTTACCCCAATCTTAGTCAAGAGGCAGTGAGCCACAGTGGTTACTGAGGTTGTTTTAACAATTAAGGAATCTCCTGTTAAAACAATGCACAAACTTTCATATACAATAAGAATTCACATGAGAGAACAGTTTCTGTGATTTCAAGTTAAGATCCTACAGACTGAAAGAGTTTTAAATCAAGTGAGACAGGTGTTACTCCTGAATTTGGTGCAATGGGGTCAGACTCCTGAGGCTAAAAGCAGGGTTTAAGTGTGCTGCTTAGCGTGACGGGTAGTAAAGCCTAGGGCTGTTTTGTGTGAATATTTCAGAGCACTTTGATCTCTAGATAGCACTGGGTTGTTTTAGATATAAAGAAATAGAAGCCTATTTCTCATAGAGCCTGATTCCAGCCAGCATTTAGGAAACAGAAAAATAGGGGGAAGGGAGAAAACTAAAGACATTTAGAACGCAATACACAAGTTCCAGCATCATTTCAGCTTAAGGACAATGTCCTTTGATGAAATGAAAATAGTTGTTATATTAATATGGTGAAATTATGGGTGACTTAAAAAAGTAGTTTATGTTTTAAATTCCGTTTAATAAATATATTTAGTAAAATTCATTATTTTTGTACAATTAACCACTCTTTTTAAATCATTACTTTTGAATTTTTTAAAATATTGACTAAACCATGAGCTTTGAAATTTTTTTCAGTATTACAAAACTCTTTGATGAAGTAGAACTATAGCTGTGTTTCAAAGAGAAAACAGTTTCTTATTGATCTAGTCATTCAACAGTGAGTCACCTACTAGATCCAGACACTGGACGAAATGCTAGAAATATACTGGTAAACAAAACTGAACATAGGCTCCGGGTTTGTGGGTCACAGTTATAGCCTACCAAGAGAGACAGATATAAATCAAATGATTGCTCAAATAAGTATAAAAGTGAGACTTTGGAGAGATGCTGCAAGACCAGGTAAATCAGTAGAACAGAGATCAAAGACAGCCTCCTTGAACAAAAATAACCAATCAGAGATCTGAAGAGAAGTAGATGAAGGGGCTGCTGGTAGAAGCAATAGTCTAGGCAGTTGAAAGAGCATGTCCAGTGGTGCTTAAATTAAAGACGTAAAAGAGACATGCTGACGTGTGCTCTCATACACAGTCAGCAAATGCCCGTGCATGTGTGGCTTCTGATACATCCTCTAAATAGATAGCCAGAGATTAATGGGATCATATTCCACTTAAACGGGTGAGGCTTTCTGGAAGTGGTGAGCTTCAATGATGTTTGTAAAAGGAAATAACTCATGGTAAATGCATAAATAATTCCCTGATGTGAAATGCACTAAATATTGGGTTGTCGGAAAAGTCATGACGCATTTTTGCAACGAAAAACATAGAAAAAATATGTCATGACTTTTCCGACCGCCCAATATATTGTAAAAGCACTGCCAGTTGAATCATAGAAGTTTGAAAAGGGTAACTTAGAAGATGTTCCAAGATTAGAACAAAGTAGCATTTTTGTGAGGTAGAAAATTGTGGAGAAAATGATGTGTGTGTGTGTGTGTGTGTGTGTGTGTGGCTCGGGGGGAGGGGTTACAAGCAAATTTTCCCTGTGTATTCTATTTATGGGGTCTCCACTATTCCGTTAGTTGCTCCTAGAGACCTTTTATATACCTCTCTCAATTAAGTTTAGGGTTAATATAAGAAATGACTAGCACATCAGCACAGAATCTGTAGTAGGTACTAGATGAATTTGAATATTCGACCAAAATAAACTAACAATCATAAACATTAGGGTATATAGTCTTTAACTTATACTTTGCATCTCACCAAGTACAAATACCACTCATTATGAACATGTGATATGCAAGGGCACGTAGCCCCAACAGATAAATCCTAATCTAAATGGCCCAATGCAATGAACAAAGACATTATTATTGCATCATTGTTACTGTTGGTATTACCCCTCTACGTTGTTTACATTATTATTATTACGATGTATAGAATTCAGGCCATCACTTTGTAAATTTCAAAGGGAAGAGCCATCTGGGCAGGCTTCATTCTGTTACGTGAATTTAGAAAGGAAAAAGACACGTGATCACTTTGATAGTGAAATGAAGAGGCTGGTGGCTGCCGCTCCAGCAGCATCTCGGAAGTAACCACAGAACAATTCTGGCAGTTCTGTAAAATGAAGTGTGTATATTTCAGAAGAGCAAATTGGCTGATTCCTATTATGTTTCATAATTTTCCAAAGTTAAAAAATGTCCCTTTTAAGGAATGTTGCAAAAGGGTAGAATTTTAATGTGCTTAAACATATAAATAAAAAGAAAGTGAAGCGCCGTTAGAAAGCTAAGGGAGAAGAACTAGGTGGGAACTCTTTGCAGAGTCGCTGGGAAAGATTTTCAGAATTTTGATAACTGGCCCGCCCAGATTATTCCAAAACAAAACCTTTCAGAGTTACACCAAAGCAAAATCTTGCAGAGTGGGGCCAGCCTCGCGCACTTGTAGGGCTCTGGGTGGTTCTCAAGAGCCACCCAGATTGAGAGCCACCGTTGACCACTTACTTCCCTACTCCCCCGGATCTGACTAGCGAAAAGCTCTTCAGTTAAGCAACATGGAAAATACCTGCCGACTAAGCAGCTCTCCGGAGGAATTTTCCACTGCCTGAGCTGCCTAAGAAAACATTTACTGAAGACAATGGCATCCATGTGATTAAACACAAAATAAAGCTTGGCTTCGCATAGTTGACCTCAAGAAGGAATATCCAAAACCAACATGCCTGTCTCTTAGATTCTAGGCAAGTCGCTGTAAGCCTGTGTTTTATCTATAAAACAGTAATAAAATAGAAGCCCTTTTTTATCTGTCAAACCATTTGTCTAATACAGTGTGCCAAGAATGATACTTAGGAACTTTTATAAATACAGATCTAATGATTGTTTTCTAGGGTTGGGGCTTGAGCATTTGTTAAGTATCGTAGTTACTCTCTCCATGCCCCCTCCACCCAAACCCGAACGGAGTGTGCTAGAAGTGCTTTAAGAACTTGAATGTGCAATTCTTGTAGATTTCATCCCCCAAATATAATTCTTCAGTGACTGTTAATTGCTCCCCTGTTATATAGTGCAAGGCACTACCCTGGGGGTTGTGAGGGATTCAGAGGTGATAATGATGGTGATAACAGTAGCCAACATGTTAAATAGATGATCTCATTGAAATCCTAATCTCATTGGGTATTTTCATATCTTTATTTTACAGAGCAGGAATACAAGGTTGGAGAGGTTAAATGAGTTGCCCAAGCTCACCAGCCAGTAAGCAGTGCCCCCAGGCTTTGGAACCAAGCCCTCGCTCACTAGAGAACTTTGCTTTAGGAGTTTGCAGTCTAATTCCAGGGAACTCCTGCCTGCTCTATTCCCTTGCTTATCAATCTGTGAGTGAGCCAGATGGTGTATGTGTTAAAGCTCACGAAAAACAATACAGGGTAATGGCTTTAAACAAGGAACTACCAGTAAGCACATTAGTAATGAGGTCCAACACATAGGTCAGTGTCAAGGACGATACCTATTTGGTTAAGCAAAGCTCTGAATCTGAGGCCTGTGTTTACAAGTCTTGTCTCCTGCTAGGAAACATAATATGTATTTCACAGGTGTGAAATTTAAATACTTTGTTGTATACTCACAGTAAGCACTTGCTCTAATAAACCAAGGAGGCTTCAGGGCCAACAGAAGTGTTTATTTGGCAAAATGTCTATAAACAGAACCTGGATCCTTGATTTTGCCAATAGTTATTCCCTTTTCACATTAGTCCAAGATGTCTCCTATGTTAGGTAGCTAAAGAAGATAGAAGACAAAAAGACAAAAACTTTTGCTCAAGGCAAAAGTCCTTTTCAGTAGGGTTTCCAAATACAAACAGTGATTGTTCTGTAAATTGTCATCTGAATGTTGCTAAATAGCCTACAAAACCAACAGAGTGCACAGAAATCAAAATAGTTTTCATTTCTATTTGTTTGGCTTTTAAGTGGTAGTGGGATTGGACTAAAAATATATCTTTATCTTAACTCGAATTAAGCCCCCTTTCAAGCTTCACCCAGCCCAGATAACAAATATTTGAAAGAGAAGGAAATGCTAAGGATTCTCTCCAGAGATTAAGAACTGCACTTATGTCACACTTAGTAATTTCCTAAGTGTTCTCCACATGTCATATACATTATTTGACACTCAATGCACGTTCTAAGAAAGAGGTAACTAAGTGTGGCCATGTGGCTTCCCCCAAGCATGACCACCAATAATGAGGGGCAAAAAGCTGGAACTGGAGTTCAGTCTAAGTGCTCTGCTTCCAAATCCTATTCTTTTATATCTTTGTTAAATAACAAGGTTAATAGAGCAATAGACTTGTAAACGACACAGAGCATCTTTTCTTATTGGTGCACGTGGCCAGACAGCCCCCGTGATGGTCACAGGCCTGGGAAGCAGGGCGGGCCTCTGTCTGCCTTCTGGGCCCACCACGCCACGCAGATCATGGCCCTGCTGCGATTTCTAGTGTCCATGTGAGTCTTCTCAGTGGTACATTTTCAACTTGCTTATCAGGAGAATGACAGTGACCTTGTGCCCTCTATTACAGATATACATTCTCCCTCATTTTGTCAGTTTTCACTTTCAGGTAGACAGAGGGGGCCCACTGAGTTGCCATCAGCCCATTAGCAGGGGTTTTGTCCTGCAAGGCCTCCTGATTTGTGTATTAAGTGGTGCTTTGCTACTGGCAACTCACCATCACTGAGAACAGACTTGCTCGGTGCTGAGTGCCATTGGAAGGAGCCTAGAACTGACTGGCCG
>NW_017732218.1:11414-17440 GCF_001890085.2 Hipposideros armiger
CCAGAATGATAGCTCTTAGTCAGGTTTTCCTTGGCCAGCAGGGTGGGGTAAGCGTTTTATTTAAAGACGGACACACATTCCAGTCTGGGTGGTGTCGCTGGCGTCACACTCAGCAACTTTGCCCCATGAGGCAGCGAGTTTACCACCTCTGGTTATCATCACCCCGAAGGGGAGGCAACATGTATAGACTTGAAAGCATAGCCCACAATACAAGGCGGCTAACAGGAAGGGCCAGGTGATGGTACAAAAAAGGACGGTCTGGAAGAGGCAGGAGGGAGCCTCCCGGGAGCCAGGGGACAGGGAACAGGGACCTTCCCTTTGCGGTTCCCTGAGGAACTTCCACTTGTCTCCCGCCCAGAGCTGACCGGGGCGTGACAGTTATCTCCGTCTCCTAGAACTGCTGTAACAAGGCCCCACAACCTGGATGACTTAGAACAACAGAAGGGATTCGCTCTCAGTCTTTAGCTTGAAGTCTGAAATCGCGGCGTCGATAAGGCTGCTTCCTTCTGGCAGCTCTGAGGGAGAGTCTGTGTCCCGACTTCCTCTTAGCCTCTGGCCTTGCCGGCAATCCTCGGTGCACCTCAGCCTCTGCCGCCATTACCATGGCGTTCTCCCGTGTCTGCGTCTTCACAGGGCGTTCTTCTCTTTCTGTGTGTCTGTCTCTGTGTTTCCTCTCCTTAGAAAGATACCAGTCCTATTGGATTAGGGCCCACCCTACTCCAGTACAACCTCATCTTAACATCTTAATTACATCTGCAAAAACCCTACTTCCAAATAAGGTCACATTCACAGGTACCGGCAGTTAGGACATATCTCTTTTAGTGACACAGTTAAACCCACAACAACAGGATTGTAACGTCAGGCAGATTTGGAGGTTATATTTAGACCTATTCAGTGGTCTTTTGGGAAATGTTTAACAACCATATTTCCAAGGGGAGGAAAAGCCCTAGTTTGTAGTGTTTTCAGATTTTCATGGTGTAACTATCCCCTCCCAGGCCTATTTCAAGCTACCAACATGACACCTAGCTTGCAAAATTCCACAAAATTTAACAGTGTGTGGCCCTCATACACTGGTACCTATTTGGCTCCAACATTCCATTGGGTTTATTATATTAAAAAACGTCAGTAGCTAAAAGGAGTTATCCACTATCATTTGTTAATATAACCTATTTGCATATTGAGGCCAAGACACCCCTACAACTTTTGCTTATCTATTTGTATATAGTTCATATCAAAATTTAAATGTGAGTGTGCCTCCAGACCATTCTGTTTTCTGGGCCTCCCTTATCCTGAAGCAGTGTCAGCATAATTCTCCACCCGCACAGTCTCCCTCATTTTGACTCCCCACCATCCACAGGTTCCTCTTCCTTCCATGGCCATTCCCAGGTCTGACAACTCACCCATATTCTCTAAGGGCCCCAGCACTCAGCTCTCTCGCTCTCTCTCTACCCCAAGTCCCATCACCGACCTGGGACCCTTCAGCTCCCATGTGCTCCTCCCAGCCAGCACCCTCTCGCTCACAGCTCCTTGCCCTGCCTGGTTACTTAGCCGTCCTCCAGCTCTCAGGCCTTGAACTCCAGCCTTGTCTCTCTGCCCACCGTTGCCTATCTTGCCAGCTAACTCCCCTGTACACGTGGCACTTACACCTCACTAGCGCTTCCCAGCTCCCCAAATCTATCAGCTGTGTCCCTTTATTCAACCCTTTCCCTGTTCAGCTTAGACTCCAGCATCACTGTTGCAGCTATTCCCTAGTCAATACTCCTGATTCCTTCCACCATCCCAGCCAAGATGCAATCGTACATCCACTGGTGGGGCAGATGTTGCCATCCCAGACCCATAGCCTCCCTATGCAGCTCTGCCACGCATCCTTCTGTGTGTCCCAGGGGGACCCTAGTCCTTTTACTGTTTTCCACCACTCTCCTCCAATCTCATGCCTCACTTCCAGCAAAAGACATTATGTTGTATATCAAGGAAAAATATAAAGTATTGTTAAACAATGCATTTTCACATAGGTTCGTTTGACCTACACAACAACTGGGACAAGTGGCAGGGAAAATATTATTCCCATTTTACAAATCAAGAAACCGAGGCTCAGAGGAGTTTCATGTCAACATCAGACAGTTATTAACAGAGCCTGGGTAGGAGCATAGATCTCCCAATTCCAAGAATCTCAGGCCAAATAGTGAAGTGGATGATTTGTTCAAGGGCCCCAGTAAGTCCTTGGCAGCCAGAACAAGCACCTGTGTCTCTGGGCACCTTCCAAATTCTTTCTCCACTTCTAGGTGTGCTGCCTTCTCAACAATGGCCCTATGCTCTCAAAGCACCTGAAATCCATTTACTCTTTATATTTAAAAAATTAAAAAGTAGAATGATCTTGAAAGCAGTAAGCAGTTTGATTTTCCTTTCTTTTTAAAGTTACCACCAAGGATTGTTTCCTTGTGTAAATGTTGATCTGATACAGAGTTCTCTGAGCCTTGGCTGAAAAAAGCCCGCCTGCCCTCAGCTCCCGTCAGCTGGTTCGCAGGCTCTTGAAACAACACCAGAGAGGAGAGGGAAGGAGCCAGACCAGGGGTCTGATCTAGAAACATCATCCCATGAAGCCTAAATGTGCGCCTGTCAGCCTGCAAAAGTGCCATTGCGAATCCACTGGGTGGATCCCCGTGGACTTACAGACGAGCTGATTTTCTAAAAATACATGGTGTCAGCCAAAGCCATGTCCACTGGGATTGGGGGCCATAGTGAGTCACTCACTGCAGTTCCAGACACACATGAATCTCAGCTCTTTCTCGGGTCTTCCAGTGAACCAAACGGCATTGGCTTCTGTTAATAAAAAANAGACCTCAGGGCTTCGACATCCAGCAAGTGGTTTCAAAAGCCTTTCTGTAACTTTCTTAGAGGGCGAGCAAAATACATAGTCAAATGAACAAATATTCAGGTCAGCATTTTTTCTCACATTCAAAAAAAGAACACATTGGTTCCCAGGATTTCAATTTTAAAGCAAGGTAGGCTGGCTATTCAGTATGCCTGTATCGCCCTCTGGTGTTCATAAAAAAAAATAACTGTAAACAGGAGTTTCCACTTTGAAACATTCCACTCCCCAAATCACCCTGGAGTTTGATGCCACTCTCTCTCAGCCACCTGAGATTCTGAGAACTGCCAAGAAAAACACTCACTGAAGCATCAGAGTGGAGCAAGCCATGCCCAGAGGGGACGCTGCCCCTTGTTACATTCTTCTGACGCTGAAGTTTTGCAATAGTGGCGAGTAGCTTAGTCAGTTGGGGGATTTAAATTTTACCCTTACAAAAATCTGTTTTGAAGCTTATGTCTGAAGGCAGAAACTTTGGGGCAGTTGTTGAACTTCTGAGGCCTCAGAGCCATCTACTCATTGGCTGGTGGGACGGAAGATCAGCGGGATGGAGGCAGCGTATTCGCCCACAGGGAATAAATGCCCGCTGGCTGCTGCTGGGGGTCGGCAAAGGCCAGGGGACAGTCCCTCTCCCTGGGCACATTGCAGAGGTCCCAGAATGATAGGTCTTAGTCAGGTTTTCCTTGGCCAGCAGGGTGGGGTAAGCGTTTTATTTAAAGACGGACACACATTCCAGTCTGGGTGGTGTCGCTGGCGTCACACTCAGCAACTTTGCCCCATGAGGCAGCGAGTTTACCACCTCTGGTTATCATCACCCCGAAGGGGAGGCAACATGTATAGACTTGAAAGCATAGCCCACAATACAAGGCGGCTAACAGGAAGGGCCAGGTGATGGTACAAAAAAGGACGGTCTGGAAGAGGCAGGAGGGAGCCTCCCGGGAGCCAGGGGACAGGGAACAGGGACCTTCCCTTTGCGGTTCCCTGAGGAACTTCCACTTGTCTCCCGCCCAGAGCTGACCGGGGCGTGACAGTTATCTCCGTCTCCTAGAACTGCTGTAACAAGGCCCCACAACCTGGATGACTTAGAACAACAGAAGGGATTCGCTCTCAGTCTTTAGCTTGAAGTCTGAAATCGCGGCGTCGATAAGGCTGGTTCCTTCTGGCAGCTCTGAGGGAGAGTCTGTGTCCCGACTTCCTCTTAGCCTCTGGCCTTGCCGGCAATCCTCGGTGCACCTCAGCCTCTGCCACCATTACCATGGCGTTCTCCCGTGTCTGCGTCTTCACAGGGTGTTCTTCTCTTTCTGTGTGTCTGTCTCTGTGTTTCCTCTCCTTAGAAAGATACCAGTCCTATTGGATTAGGGCCCACCCTACTCCAGTACAACCTCATCTTAACATCTTAATTACATCTGCAAAAACCCTACTTCCAAATAAGGTCACATTCACAGGTACTGGCAGTTAGGACATATCTCTTTTAGTGACACAGTTAAACCCACAACAACAGGATTGTAACGTCAGGCAGATTTGGAGGTTATATTTAGACCTATTCAGTGGTCTTTTGGGAAATGTTTAACAACCATATTTCCAAGGGGAGGAAAAGCCCTAGTTTGTAGTGTTTTCAGATTTTCATGGTGTAACTATCCCCTCCCAGGCCTATTTCAAGCTACCAACATGACACCTAGCTTGCAAAATTCCACAAAATTTAACAGTGTGGGGCCCTCATACACTGGTACCTATTTGGCTCCAACATTCCATTGGGTTTATTATATTAAAAAACGTCAGTAGCTAAAAGGAGTTATCCACTATCATTTGTTAATATAACCTATTTGCATATTGAGGCCAAGACACCCCTACAACTTTTGCTTATCTATTTGTATATAGTTCATATCAAAATTTAAATGTGAGTGTGCCTCCAGACCATTCTGTTTTCTGGGCCTCCCTTATCCTGAAGCAGTGTCAGCATAATTCTCCACCCGCACAGTCTCCCTCATTTTGACTCCCCACCATCCACAGGTTCCTCTTCCTTCCATGGCCATTCCCAGGTCTGACAACTCACCCATATTCTCTAAGGGCCCCAGCACTCAGCTCTCTCGCTCTCTCTCTACCCCAAGTCCCATCACCGACCTGGGACCCTTCAGCTCCCATGTGCTCCTCCCAGCCAGCACCCTCTCGCTCACAGCTCCTTGCCCTGCCTGGTTACTTAGCCGTCCTCCAGCTCTCAGGCCTTGAACTCCAGCCTTGTCTCTCTGCCCACCGTTGCCTATCTTGCCAGCTAACTCCCCTGTACACGTGGCACTTACACCTCACTAGCGCTTCCCAGCTCCCCAAATCTATCAGCTGTGTCCCTTTATTCAACCCTTTCCCTGTTCAGCTTAGACTCCAGCATCACTGTTGCAGCTATTCCCTAGTCAATACTCCTGATTCCTTCCACCATCCCAGCCAAGATGCAATCGTACATCCACTGGTGGGGCAGATGTTGCCATCCCAGACCCATAGCCTCCCTATGCAGCTCTGCCACGCATCCTTCTGTGTGTCCCAGGGGGACCCTAGTCCTTTTACTGTTTTCCACCACTCTCCTCCAATCTCATGCCTCACTTCCAGCAAAAGACATTATGTTGTATATCAAGGAAAAATATAAAGTATTGTTAAACAATGCATTTTCACATAGGTTCGTTTGACCTACACAACAACTGGGACAAGTGGCAGGGAAAATATTATTCCCATTTTACAAATCAAGAAACCGAGGCTCAGAGGAGTTTCATGTCAACATCAGACAGTTATTAACAGAGCCTGGGTAGGAGCATAGATCTCCCAATTCCAAGAATCTCAGGCCAAATAGTGAAGTGGATGATTTGTTCAAGGGCCCCAGTAAGTCCTTGGCAGCCAGAACAAGCACCTGTGTCTCTGGGCACCTTCCAAATTCTTTCTCCACTTCTAGGTGTGCTGCCTTCTCAACAATGGCCCTATGCTCTCAAAGCACCTGAAATCCATTTACTCTTTATATTTAAAAAATTAAAAAGTAGAATGATCTTGAAAGCAGTAAGCAGTTTGATTTTCCTTTCTTTTTAAAGTTACCACCAAGGATTGTTTCCTTGTGTAAATGTTGATCTGATACAGAGTTCTCTGAGCCTTGGCTGAAAAAAGCCCGCCTGCCCTCAGCTCC
>NW_017732218.1:17933-24685 GCF_001890085.2 Hipposideros armiger
TGAGTCACCAACGATGGCTAGGCTGCAGTGGGGCTGCAGTGGGCTGCCATAAGCTACCGTGAGTGGCCGGCAGTCAGCATGAGCTGCCGTAAGCTGTCGTGAGTGGACGTCCAGTGGCAGGTGACTGATCTGCCTCGCCTGGGAAGAGCGCAATGATCACAATACCAACATGGGCCCATGAACCAACGTCTTCCACAACTAGACTGAAGAACAAAAGAACAGCAACTTGTTTGTTCCCCTTCCCCGATTCCCCAACACTGTTCCCTCTCCCAATTTCCCAATAAAAATCTTTAAAAAAAAAAAAGGACCCCTCATCCCAATTTCTCTACACTACTTGGCTCTGTGCTGCACCTACATCATTGTCCATCGCTGTATGTGGGACAGCCATGTGAATGAGATGCTGACCTCTCTTGTCTTCTGGTGCCATCAGCCCCTCAAACACTGCCCTGGAGATGCACTGCTCTCAGCCTGCCCCATGCGCACCCCATCAGAGCTGGTACCTATGGGGTACACCAGAAGCACTGTGAGACACACAACTTGGCTTCTAACTGTGAACCTGAGTAGGTCACATGCCCTCCTGATTCTCAGATTCCTCCGCTTCGGGACAAGAGGCTTGTCGTGGCCAAAACTAACTCGGCAACACTGGAATGGCTGCTCGTATTGTCATGACAAGGGGACTGCAGGGGAGCCCCCAGAGAGGGCTGCAGAGAGAGGGGCAGAGAAGTCTCCTTTGAACAAGATCAATCGCAGGGTTTACAGGAAGTTTGCTCCTGGACACTGTTTCCTGAAAGTGCTGGTGGAGATGGAAAGTTAGAAGCAGTGACATGTCAGGCATGAGGACCGAACCAGACGACGGGAAAGCCCAGGCCTGTTCCATGCGTGAATCAGCAGACAGTGCACACCTGCAGCATTATTGATTCATGCACGTTTTAAGCTGGATTTATGAGAAGATTCTGGGGAGGGGTGGAACAGGACTGGACTGGCCCAGGGGAACATTTAAAGCAATGTAGGGTGCTCTTGGTGGCTCTGAGGTCAGTAGTTGAAGAGGAATGTCTCACAGTCCCCACCCTTGGTAGCCCAGGGTGACCCTGTTATTCTTTCCTTCCCACGAGAGAGAGGGGTGGTGATGAGGCAGGATAGGTAGCCTAGGAAATCGACAACCCCTCCAGGGTGCAAGGTGAGGTGCCTCCCTGGTTACACAAGTAACCAGTGACTGTACCCAGCACTGGCAGCTGGAGAAAAACAAGAACCGGTTTCAGCCAGTAAGGCTAATTCCTATGACTGGGGACCTGACCTTTAGCTAATTGTAATGTCATTATAATGTCATTTGCATTACAGTTACTATGATTCCCATCATACATCTAACTCCATGACAGTTCTGGAGGAACCAAATAAGGAACAAAAAGTGGGAAACAGAAGGTCCCCCCAGGGGGAGGAAATGAATGAACTACATCAATGGGATGTCACCAGTTCCCTCCTCAGGAGGGAAATACCCATGGTTGGACTTCCTCCATGCAACTCGTTCTCTGAGTTGCTCGCACTTTCCTCTCAAGTGTGTACTTCATTTTCAATAAATCACTTTCGCTTTCCTGCATCTGTCCCGCTCTTGAATTCTTTCTTGTGCGGAGGCAAGAAGCCAGTCACCACTGCTCTGGGTTGGTCCTCTCCTGGACTCCCCGTGAGCCTCCGGCAACAGTGGGAAGAACGCAGAGCCATTGTGAACAGTAAATGATATTATCCACACAAAGCGCAAGCACATAGCTCTCAATAAAGGGCAGGAACTGTTCATGTCCTGTGGATTACCTCAAAGGCACAGGACAGCAAAGCCCGCCTCGTAGCTCCACGTTGCACGCAAGTCCGACATGTTCAGACATGTGAAGACAAAAACAAGCTCCCCTCCCCACTGCTGCCCTTAAGCTTTGACCAACAGCTCATGTCTTCAGACTTGTCCCACCCCAAGGCGGGAAGTCTTGGGACCTGTGGGGAATGCAGTACCAGTCCTGGGAGGCAGTGATCACACAAGAGTACTAGGTACTAGGTACAAGAGTACTGGGTCTAAGTCATTTAGGCCCAGATTAGAATCCTGGCTCTGCCCTTTACAAGCTGTGCTGCCTTAGGCAAGTTACTTCAACTCTCTGAAGCTCAGTTTCTTCATCTCTAAAATATACAAACATTTGTTAAATAAATATCTATGGAGCAAATGGGAATAAGACTGGTTTCCACGTGGGTCTTTGTGGCAATTAAATGAGATCATTACTAAGACTACTGGTGACGTAGGAGGTATGATTGCTAATTGTATGTGTCGACTTGACTGGATATTTGGTTGAACATTATTCTGGGTGTGTGTGTGAAGGTGTTTTTGAATGAGCTTGACATTCGAATCAGTAGACTGAGGGAAGTAGATTGCCCTCCCTAAGTGGGGGGGGGCCCATCCAATTAGTTGAGGGCCTGAATGAAACGGGATGCTGACCCTCCTATAAGTACAGCTCTGTGCCGCTTAACAATGGGAATACATTCTGAGAAATGCGTCGTTAGGCGATTTCCTCGTTTTGCGAACATCACAGTGCGCTCACATGGGGGAGGAGAGCAGTGGTGTCAGGGGAGGGCAGAGCATGTCTGCCTTGGCTGCTTCCTGATGACAGGAGGGACCTTGAAGTGATTCATAAGGAAAGAGAGATGCAGCCAGAAGACTATATGTCAACGGCTTTGTTCCAGGTGGGAAAAAGGACACAGGGCTCCAGGGAACATGTTCTCTCTTCTTGTACAGGCCATGACTTTGAGAAAGGAAAATGAAGGAGGCAGACAGCTAGCTCGGGCTGGTGTCAAAGGACACAATTCGGTTTTCTGATGATGACCTTGGCTACCAGACACCCTGCAAGGAGTGCCATGAAGCCTTTGAGAGCCACCAGTGACCTGGAGGCAGGAGATTTGTCTCCTAATCATGGCTTTCAACTAAAATCCAAAATGGCCCAATTACACTTTACACTATGAAAGGCAATAGAGGATAAAATGCCCAACAATTCTTAGAAAAAGAAAGTAGGAAGACTATCAGGAACAATACTTACAGGCACATGTCTATTTACCAAGGTGTATTGAACGCCTAGAGGTACCCTTGGGCTTTAACAAGTGAGTGAGATCCAGGCTCCGTGTCAACTGGTGTCCTCTAAAAGCAAAGTGTCTGAGGAGCTCTTCATCAATCAGCCTTGTTGAAAGTTTCATCTCAGAGAAGGAAGGAAAATCCCTGTTACGCTGAGCTTGGTTTTGACTCACAGAGAACTAGTCCCTAATTGGCAGTGGGGTTGTGACATTTTAGTTTATAACACCCTTGGTGTGACTGGATAAGTACAGGACTTTCAACGTGCATTTCACAAATTTAGAGAAAAGATTGGTTGATTTCTTGCTCAAGAAATATGAATCCAATAAGCTAAAGTGACACTACTATCTCAGATGACTCCGGAGAAAAGCGGTAGGATGCACTAAATCCATGTGGCTGCAGAGAGAGTTCTCTTACTTCTGATCTGAAAAGAGGCTTGTGTGAAAGACGGAAGGAGAAAGTGACCCGGGGTGAAACTGTGCGTGGTTTAAAGACACAAGCACATCAGGAGCTGAGGATGGTGGGCAAGGATAAGGACAGACAAGGGCGCTTTCAAACCATGTTTGATTTCAATGTTCATCAGCAGGGAGCTTGTGAGATGCATAACTATTGTATATCCATCACAGACCATGGAGGAAAAGAACGGGGACTGGGATGGGATTGTGTTATTCTCATAGTATAACATTTTATACTTTTTTTTTTACTATGTGCACATAGAACTTTTCAATTAAAACACTTTTTTTCATTAAGCTATGTTTGGGGCAGGATCACCAGTGCTGAGAGGGGCCCACTGCTTCCAGCAGCTGTGTCCTGTCAGCATCTAACACCCAACTCAAGGGCCTCGCAGTCCATCTGCGACCAGTCTGTCCCTTTCCAGCCATCCTCCAACCACTTCATTTTCTCTTTTAAAAGTGTACCTAAGCCAAGAAATCCTTGTTGCCTTCTGTTTCCTACAGGTCAAAGTCCAGTTTCCTTAGTTAAGTATTAGTGAGAAGTGATACTGTACTTCCGGACCCAGCCAGAAATCAGGCTGCCTTTCTTCATTTCTGCTCCGCCTGGTCAGCCAACTAGGCCGAATCAGCTCTCCTTTCAAAGCTCCCTGAAGCCCACCCGCTTCCTTTCTCTACTGCGGCCATCTTAGACCACCTTCATCATCTTCTTGGTTTACCCTGCCAGCCTCCTAACTGATGGTCCTTTCTCCACTGCCATCTAGTCTCCATACACTCCATAGTCTCCATTCTCTTAAAATGCAAATCCTATCCCATCACTCCCCTGCTTATAACCCTTTAAAGCGGCCCACTGAAATTAACCTAAAATTTTGGCCGCTTAGCAGGGCAAGCCTCTGCCCTTTCTCCAGTGCCACCTCTTCCGAGTCCCTCTCCACTCAGACTCAGTTTCCACCAGCTACTCTACACTGTTCAGTTCCTTCAACACACCGTTCTCTCTTCCTCTGAGTCCTTGCACATGCTATTCCAGCTTAAAACATTATTCTCCTCTCTTCTCCCTGGCCTTCCAACCCCACCTGGCTCACCCCTTCAGCATAAAGGGTTATAAATAATAAGAATGTCATGAGGAAATCATAACTAACGCAGGAAGGAAGCAATCTCCCCTTTGAGGAGGAATTATGCAGGCGTTCCACGGTCAGAACAGAACCGCGTGAGGAGGACCGTAGAGGCAAGACAGTGCGGGGCAGGCTGGGGAGTGGGAAATGGGGGATCCTTCTGGTGTGTAAGCCCGGGGAGGACTGGATGAAAGAGTGGCAGCAGGGAGGGGAGTGGCCAAGCGAAGCCAGAGAAGGTGAAAGACCTCGAAAGCCAAAATAAAGAGTTCAGTCCTCATTTTTCAAACAATGGGAAAACTGGAACTGTTTTTAAACTGGTGAGTGACAATCTCTAGTATTTATTTTAGGAAGATGTGGAATGAAGTTGGGGAGGTGAGCGATCTTCGGGAAAGATGATGAGAGCCTGGTGCAGGGCGGCCACAGGGAGAACTGGCAGGAAGCAATGAATTTGAAAGAGATATGGAGAAATACTTCCTGGGCTCAATGACCAAATGCAGAGGCGAGACCCAGGAACCAGAGAGGACGCACGATTGTAGCCAGAATAATGGAATATGGTGAGGTCATTGGCTGAGATGGGAATCGCAAAAGGGGAGCAGGACTGGAGGAAGATAATGAATTAGGTGTGGAACATGTCAGCCTTACGGTGTCAGGTCAGGAAGCCCATGTCCATAATTAAAATCACACACCACCCCGGGGACAGCACGCAGGGCCTTTCAGAGAAGCCACCTGTTAGAGCTCGCCTTCTTCTTCCTGGTGTGGCATGATTCCAGGACTCCTGTTTTCCATGTCCCAACCACGCCATGGGAATTGTTTGCCTTGCATGCAAAGGAGGAGTTGTAAAAGCACAGGGAGAGCGGCGATAAGATCTGTGAGTGGGAGAAGGCCTGTTGTGCCGGGGCCAAAACCTGCACTAGAAAATCGTTTTTCTCCCCAAGCTGGTGTCAGTCACTACTGTTTCTCTTCCGTTGAGATTCCTCTCATGAGTCCCAGCTTGGCCATGATGAGCAACTCACACGCCTGAGCCAGAGTTGCCTCTGCTCTGCTCTCAGCCCCTGGGACACTGAAACCCACAGTGCAAACGCTTTTTACATATGCACCTCCTTCTTTACTTCTGAACTCTTCACAGGTGTATACCTTGTCTTCCCAACGAAATTCTGAATATTAAAGAGCCCAGTTTATGCCAGACATTTCATTTTGTTATTGCCATAGTGCTTGGTACATATTACTTTTTCAAAGAATACAAATTGGATTAAAACCAACACTAAATTCATTTGGGGAAGACAAGAAAAAGGACAGTGACCTCCTTGAAAGGACAGGGTACAACAAGAGGTCGTATGTTGGTTAGAGAAGTGAGCCGGTACCAGTTCCTGACATACAAAGGAACATGCTCTCACATAAAAAGAATACTTTTTCCCCCTGTTCTAATAATAATGACCTTATATTTTAAATATGCTTCAAAGGACGAGGAGGATACTGGTGCTCTAATTGTCAAGTGAGCTGTCTTCTCAACTGGCTAAAAAGCCTGTTTTCCTGGGACCACCTTTTGTTTATAAGCAATACTGGTAAAATAGAATAAAGAACTGGTCATTTACAGTTAATTATACTCAGTTGTACTAAACGGTGCTCAAAAGGCAAGACTAAGTCTTTCATTTCCTGTTAGTTAAAGGTCCACTTGTGTGGCCATCGTGATGTTTGGGCCACTTTAAAGAAGGTTATTCAGGACTCAGCTCATGGCGTAATTCCCTGGGTGGAAGAGGGGGGACGACCCGAGTGTTAGCAGTGGCCAGGCTGTGCCCTTGACATGATGCCTGTGGGGGAGGTGGGGCGAAGAGATAGGAAGCTGGTGTGTGATGTCACTTGACAAGAACCAATAAGCCTGTGGTCACAAAGATCTCTCCAGCTGTCCTGCCACCCATTTCTGGCACTCTACCACCAACATCACTAGTGACTCTGTGACTTATGACTCAGCTTCCAAAAGGGGGTGCAGTTAGGAGTCGGAGAGAGAGGGGCTCAAAAGTAGATGCGTGTCTATTCTCCAGAGCAGCGTGAAGCCTGCCTCTGGAGGTTGGCAAAGACAAAGGGGAAAGGCACCAGAGC
>NW_017732218.1:24995-69475 GCF_001890085.2 Hipposideros armiger
ATTTATTTAAAAGCTGTTAAATAAGCCTTGTCAGGATGCATCTTATAGGGTAATTTGACAGAAAACGTTTCAAAAGTTCACTTGCATACCTGTTTCAGTTTACTGGAGAGATTTCAGAATCCAAAACCCACAATGAAGAATCTGAAACTAAAGCTTGTTTTACCCCTCCATTTTTCACAGTCAGCTTTCTCCTGCAGTTTTATGCTGTACTATGTGCAAAATTAGTCAATATATTACACAACTTTTGAAATTAATATGGAAGCTGAAAGATATTGCCACAGCCCTGTTTAAATCCTATGCAACTCTGGAATGTTCTATCCTGTTGGTAATCATTTCATAATTCTCTTTTATTAAAGATAATTGGTGTAGAAAACCAGAAACATATGGAAGATCCTTACAGGATATACACTTTTCAGTTGGTTATAAAATAATACAGTGTCCTAAAACATATTCATCAGAACTTTGGAGCTGATGGCTATGAAAATAAGGTCTATACTTATATTCAACAGCTCTTTATTTCATTTCATTTTCTTTCAGATTTTGGGACTTTAGGCTGATATTAACCTTTTTGCTGTGTCATGTTTGTTATCAAAAATGTGTCAAAAATCCACAGAAAATAGTTACAGTATTTATATTTTTAAGTAAGCACAGTTAAGGTGCTACATTTTATTAAAATAAATGATAAAAGTATAAAAATTTCCTATTGTTATTCATTCTTGAAAAACACAAAAATATAGAAAAATGTACATCTGCTTTCCTAAACTTCCTTTCTGGAACACTGAGCTCATGGGGTAAAGTTGAACACTGCGGTCAGCAGCATGGAAATATCATTTGACTGTAGACGAACGTCGCAGCAAAAATGTTAATATATTTGCAATGAATTCAATCAGAAAAGGCTCTGAGTATCTGTATCTAGGGAGTGCCTGAGCTCAAACTTCCAGATTAATTGGAGATGCAAGACATAGAGAGCTCTACACAAAACAAATCTGGACAAATCTAAGGCAGCTCCTAAAAGATCAAGATAATTCCAAATAAAATATTAATTCACAGGATAAGTCATGAAAGGCTCGTATAGGAGACACGGTAGGTAATAAGCTTAGGTCACTAACAGTAGATGGTATAATAGCCCCACACCTACCAAATGAAGTGCTTCATTTGCATGTCACAGATTACACACACACACACACACACACACACACACACACACACACACACACACACATACATACACACATATCAACAAAGTCATCTATCTAAACTGAAAAACATAAGGCAAAAAGGAAGCCTGGATAAAGTAAAAGCTTGTTAATTGTATAAATGCTTTTTTGTTTCCAATAGGCTACTTCTATTCAGGCCTCAAGTCATATAGCCTGTCTATTTTCCTGGATTTATTTTCACTGTTATCTCAGTCTTTTGGATATGGTTTTGAGTGCTTTTTCTTGACCTTGACGAAAGTTTGTTTTGTTTGGAGCTGTAAAGGCTAGGAGTGTCACCTATAGAGAGTATCTAAATTTATCAATAACCACACCCAGGTGACAAGGTGAGATTTTCTCATCTTAGAATATTCTAACTTAGAAATTAAAAGAGCTCAGATATGAATCCATAACTTCATTCAGCAAGAACTAGGAGACAGGAGCATTGGAGAGGCCACTAGGCTGAGAGGGAGAGGCCTTAAGCTTCAGTCCCCAAGCCAGCACTGACCAGCTCACTGACTGACGACACTAGACTAAACCTCTCTGCGTTGGTTCCTCTCCTGGAAATGAGGACATTCGAAAGGATGATCCCTTAGTTCCCCTCCAACTCTCAACTCCTGTGGTTGGTGACTAACACAATGGTCAGAGCACATTATAGTCAATAAATATAAATGTAGATGAGTTAGGACATCCTGTGTTTTATTATTTTAGGGTAAACCTAAACTTAGCTTTCATTGACTATAAAATGAACAAAGTCTAAAAGCTGGACCAATGAGGTTTTAATTTTCAAGGATGTAAAAGTTTGAACCATAATCTAATTGTGAAAATCATAATGGCTTTTCTAGATGGAGAATGAATATATGCTAGAGTTAATGTGTAAGTACATTTTGCTTTTATCTGGACCTCTAAGTTGATTTGCATGCTTTGGGTTATTACTACTTTTATAGTGTGAGAGTACTGGGCTTACTCCTGAGATGTATTTATTCCTGATGTGCTAGAGATCAAAAGGTGCTAAAACTGTGTCCTGTGAAGAGAGATTGGGTCTCCCCTCCCCTTATCTGGTGCTGCTGAGGTCCCCTGTGGGTAACCAATCTACCGGTCAGAGCACGGTCAGAGCACACGGCTGCTTCCCCTTGAAGGAGCGTGGCCATAAACCTGGATCTGGCAGGCGAATCTCAGCGTGCTGCCTGAGCAGGACGCACTGACCCCGGGGTCGCAATGCTGAGACCCAGAGGGAGGCCAGTGCAGATGAGTCAGGGCCTGGCACCCACCCCACACTCCACCCTACTGGTAAACAGAACAGCTATTTGCCATCACTCGGAGCCTCTCAGGGCCCCAAGACTTCAGGAAGAAACAGATACTTTAGAAGCCAAAACCCCAAGGCAAGGTAAAGAAAACAAAACTGTCCGCATCCCCAGTGATAATTTCACTGGCGCGGGTTCCTTAAAGGAGGAGGAGCTGGAGATGGTTCCAGCTGAGCTGTTTCACTTCTCAACCATAAGGCCCTTCTCTTTCACTGTTTATAGGGGGTGGCCTTTTGCCTTTTCAGCCTTGAAATTTCAAAACCAGACTTCAGAATCATTTGTGGTTGCTAACCCATAAAAAATTTGGTTTCTTCCTTTTATTACTTTTGTTTGTATTTTTGTACTATCGTCTATTAAAATACTTCAGTTAACATATTTTGTTCAGTTTATTCTCTGTCATCCTGGGAAGATGTTAGTAAAAGAAAAACATGTAGATAAAAGAATAAACATCACCAGGGAACAAAAACAGACTACTTTAGAAAGTAATTTTACACTGATCTCTGGAAGTACCTGTGCCTTTTGCGTTTTCCCAGTGGTTGGGGAGAGGCCAGGGAGGGGCTAACAGTCTTGGCAGTGTCCTTGTGGTCTGGCTTCATGACAGCAAGTCTGGCTGCTGGGAGCACGTGCCCCAGTTCACTTTCTGCTGTGACTGCCTTTGACCTTTGGCCTGCTTATTTGGAACCTTTGCATTACCCTGGAGTATCTGCATAGTCTCTGCTAAGCCGGGAGACACTCATTTTGTGATCCTCTCCTCCTGGTTGCTTTAGACACCAGAGAATGGTACGTACCTGAGCTGGAGGCATGGCTGGCCGATTGCTTCTAACTCTGTCAGGTAGCGTGCCACCTCTAATATATTGATAGCTGAACCCCCTTTTACCTCCTCTTTCTCAGTAGCCAGCTTGAGCCTGTGCTGGATACTGTGATGTCACAGAATAGAATCCTTGCTCCTCCCAAACGCCCAGCAAGACCCTCTGGTTGCAGCGCTTCTCTCCTGCTCGTGGTGAGGTTGGGAAGGTCAACCTCTAAACTGGCCCACAGAATTATAGACTCTTACTGTGAGCAGCCATCTTGGAGACCTAGTGACTAGATTCTAAACTGGCTCCTTTATTTTACAGATGAGGACATTGAGGCCCCAGATGGTTACATGGGAGAACTAAATCTAAAAGCCAGGGCCCTTCTTGAACACACTACACTCATTCTGAGCTCTCCTCTCTGGATTTTTTCAATGTCACTAGTTTCTTCTAGATAGCTCATGAGATGGTTTTTACCTGAATCCACCCACGTCAAGAGACCATGCGGATAATTTGCATTATGGGAGGGGGACAGTCTAGTGAAGTTCATTGTTTTTCAAACAATCTATAGGTGCCAGAAATAGCTAACTCTGGTCGGAGCCCTAACTCAGAAATCCTGAGCCACCAGACCAAGTCTAGGTTAACAAGTAATGTGACTTTTGAGTAAGCGGTAATTTTTTTTAAATTAAAGTTTATTGGGGTGGCAATTGTTAGTAAAGTTACATAGGTTTCAGGTGTATAATTCTATAATATATCATCTACATATCACATTGTGTGTTCACCACCCAGAGTCAGTTCTCCTTCCATCACCATGTATTTGACCCCGTTTACCCTCATCTACCACCCCCTCCCCCCTTACCCTCTGGTAAGCACTGAACTATTGTCTGTGTCTATGAGTTTTTGTTTCTTCACTTGTTTCTCTTGTTTCTTTGTTGTTTCAGTTTTATATCCCACATATCAGTGAAATCATATGATTCTCGACTTTCTCTGTCTGACTTATTTCAGTTAGCATAATAATCTCAAGATGCATCCATGTTGTCACAAATAACAGTATTTCATTTTTTCTGATGGCAGAATAGTATTCCATTGTGTATATATACCACATCTTTATCCAATCATCTATCGAAGGACACTTTGGTTGTTTCCATGTCTTGGCCACCGTAAGTAAAGCTGCAGTGAACATCCGAGCACATGTATCTTTATGGATAAATGTTTTCAGATTTTTGGGGTAGATATCCAGGAGAAAAATTGCTGGATCATATGGTAATTCTATCCTGAATTTTCTGAGGAACCTCCACACTGCCTTCCATAGCGGATGCACCAGTCTGCATTCTCACCAACAGTGTATGAGGGTTCCTTTTTCTCCACAGCCTCTCCAACACTTGTTATTATTTGACTTGTTGATGGTAACCATTCTAACTGGTGTGGGTGATATCTCATTGTGGTTTTTATTTTCATTTCTCTGATGATTAGTGATGTTGAGCATCTTTTCATATGCCTACTGGCCATCTGTATGTCCTCTTTGGAGAAATGTCTATTCAGGTCCTCTGCCCATTTTTTAAATTGGATTGCTTGTTTTTTTGTTGTTGAGTTGTATGAGTTCCGTATATATTTTGGATATTAGCCCCTTGTCAGAGGCGTTGTATGCAAAAGTCTCCTATTCAGTCGGTTGCCTCTTTATTTTGTTGATGCTTTCTTTTGCTGTGCAGAAGGAGTAAACAATGTTTTCAATAAGATTTCACGATAAGGAACGAAGCCCAAAAACCCAGGATGAGTGTTGACTGCGATGCCGTATCAGGTTCTAGTGTTCGTTGGGGAGGTAATGGGAAGGAACAATCAGTAAAGAAATATTCTCACTAGAATTTAGTTCTTTCTCCTTTCATACCCTTCACTTTTCCCAGACACTGTCCCCAGAAGGTATTAAAAAATTACCTGCATTGCATGAGACGACTTGTATCTATCAAGCCAGGGAAATGCGCTTTTGGGAATCTCTCAGGAGGGGAAAATATATTGCACTTTTATAATACCAACAACTAACATTTTATATCGTGCTGTAGCATTTACAAGCTGTATTTACATATACCATTTCATTTAATCATCACAGCTCAGTGAGGTAAACTGTATTATTTTTAGTGCAGTTTTATGTGTGAGAAAATTACAGCTTAGAGAGGTTGTGACTTGCACATGATCACAAGGCTCATTAAATGGAAAGGGTAACATTAACTACAAATCAGATCTCCCAACCACGCATTTTCCCCACCACAGGGCTTCCCCGGGAGGGGAGGAATTGTTATGTGGTCCCAGAACACATTTGGAGGCAATTGCATTAAGCAACCCTTTGAGTAACGGAGAAGAAAATGTTCCCATGGGTCATAAATATTGCTTTACTGACCTCCTAAATGTCATCATAAAAACTTAGAGATATGGTTAATGAACACTAATATCAAACTTTAAAATATTATAATCATTGTCCTTCCACCCAACACTTCCACATCTGTGGATTCTCCTATGGGAATCATCGTGAATGTGAACAATATTTAGCCACAAGAGGTTCTTTGAAGCATTGTTTATAATGGAAAACAAGTCAAAAGCTCAACATTAAAAGAGTGTTAAAATGGATTATGCTTAACTCATGCAAATAATGTTGTAGATGAGGTTTTCCCAATTTTAATCATTCATGTGCCATCTTTGGAATATTGCTATCTGCACTAATACCTATTTAACATTTTCCTTTAAGCTAACTTGCATGTTTAGTAAAATCAGAGGATTTAAAGGTACATACATAAGTGGAAATACAGTATAATTACCTCAAATGTCAGATAATGATAAAAACAAACAAAGAAAACAAAGTAATGCTATTAATGCTTTGATTTGGCATGGATACCTAACCAAAAACTGGACTGATTTAATGAAATCACAATTACTACCCTTTATTTCTCTCACAAACTTCACCTTTCTGCATTAAATCAATCTCTCTCTCTCTCTCTCTCTCTCTCTCTCTCTCTCTCTCTCTCTCATTCTCTCTTTCTCTTCCACTGATATACAACAGTCTCAATAAGGAGAAGAAATGTGTGTGTTATTCCAAGTCTCAGCTCTGTATATTTATACATACCTTGTGTACTCAATAATTATCAACTTCCAAAAGTGACCCTTTGAAGTACCTCAGAAAAGAGCATAACTGTTGTATGGACATTTTGTATAGGAAAATTCATTCTAACTCTCTGTGTGATTTTCACTAATGGTTCTCAGGAACTGTGTACCACCTAGGGAGCATTTAGAAATTTGTTGGTGTTTTTGGTTGTTGCCGTAATTTGCAGTTCACAGTACTACTGGCTTTGTGGCACAGGGGCCAGTGATGTTAGCCTGTGATGCCAGGGCATGGTCCCACGTGACCAGGAATTAACTGGTGATTCCAAGTGACTTTAAATGTCTTACAGAAAATCCAAACTGGTGAAAAACCTATGAAGCCAGACCTAAATATTATTCATAATTTATAATTACCTAAGCCAGACCTAAATCCATTTAACATGTAAATGCAAAATTTTTGCACAGTTTTAATGTATGCCAATTTTTCCAGAAATGCAGCTGCTTTGTACATCAGGGGAAATTTTTCTTTATTTTGTTCAGAGCTTTACCAACAGTTGTTCAAAATTTTGGAAACACAACATCACCAATGACTATGCTGCTGGTGGCATTTGAGTCACCATGAAACTCATCTCTATCTGTCTGCATTTGCAGCTTCACATTCTCAGTGAATCTCCCGTTGGTTGTCAAGCCCAAGCATTTTACTCGTCAAAATGTATATTCCTTTATTCGAATTATATATTTTTTTCTCCTTTGCATACAAGGTAGGGCATTATACTGATTTTTATTAAATTATGTACATAGGTATGGCTATCATTTCAGGATTGGACAATGGCAGTTTAAATTTCATCATTAAAAGGGAATACTGCGTCTGATAGGCTTGCACATCACTCAGCAGTTCCAGGAAGTTACTCGCATATGAGACATTCACAGGCAAGACTAAGGATCTCACTGCCATTCACATATTCTTCACAAAGTCCATTAGCCGTGTCCCATTGCAGGTTCAGTGTACTAGTTACATTTTTAAATTATTCACACACAAAAATGTAACCATTAAAAATGTTTAAAATGTGTTCATGTAACAGCAAAAACTCATCTTGCCCATAAACTGTGGCATATCATGCTTTAGGAAATACAAGATTTTTCATGTTAATGATATAGAAGAATGACCCCACGATATTAGTAAACAAAAAAGATAAGTTGCAAAAAAGTGAGTGCCATTTTTAATAAATACACATATTCAGAAAAATTGGAAAAATCCCCAAAATACGAACAGTAGTTACATCAGAATGGGAGACTGTACCAAAGGTGTGATTTACCTCTTTTGCTTGCCTGCCTTTTCTAAATGTTTTAGAATGCACATGTATTGTTCTTAAATTAAGAAGAAGAAAAAAAGGCTTTTTAAAATATATATACTTAGGAGATAAAATTGGAGGGAAATATGGAACAGTTATATTTACATATACATCTTTGAACTGTTTGACCTCTTTAATAAGCATTTTTACTTTTGCTATTAAAAAAATCTAATAAAGTAGAAAATAAAACACAAAAATGTGGAAAGGAATATATTTATAAATATAATGAATGACTATCAATTCTTTCTCAGTTGAAGCAGACATATTATAATAATACATTTATCTATCATAACTAGCTAAACAGCATATGTAAAGCCAATAAGCAGCATGCACCTTTCTTTTTATTTATTTGGTATCCAAAAACATTCATTACCATATTCGTCCTACTATACTAAGCGGAAGGACCTAGAGAGCAAGCAGACAGTCATTAGAAGAAGCATAAAATGAACCAACAACTTCCCTGCTTTCATTATATTTTTAATAGTGTCCTTGGATGAAATAGTCCCCCAAACTTCCTATAAAGGTCACCTTGCTTAGAACAGAGTATTCTTATGGCAGGATATGCAAGGATGCAACTCCCTTTCCCCAAAGGATCTTTCTCTATCTATCATCTCATAAAAAATCAATAAATAATGAAAACAGCTGAATCCTCACTTGTGTTTTATCTTGACTGAGCATATACTTACTGCGCTACATCCTGCTGAGGTATAGATGACACTGCTTCTCCTTTAGCACAGGTTTCTGGAATGAAACGTTCCATACCTGTGGAAAAGGTCCCTCCGGCAGTGAGTTGAGGGAATAGCTTCATTCTTCTGACTAAATGGAAGTCATAGGTATTTGGGGGTCAGAGTTCAAAGGTTTCTGCTGAATTTTAGAGGAGAATTTTATGGGACAAAAATATTAATTTTGTCAACACTTACAGCCAAAATTTCTCAAATTGTGGTCTGCAAGACCACTGATACCAGAACCACCCACTTTATTTATTTTAAAATTAATGTTTATTCTCCCATAGCTCTCTGGATTTTCTGCCACTGAATCTCAGGGGCTGGGTGAGGAAGCCATGCTTAGACAGACCCTCTAAGGGACTGTGCAGCCCAGAAAGGTATGAGAACAATTGCCATAAGCCAGAGGTTACCAAACTTCAGAGCAGACATCCGATTGTCTGGAGGGCTTGTGAAAACACAGATTGCTGGCCCCACGCTCAAGTTTTTAGTTCTGGGGCCCTGGCGGGGGAGTCCAAGACATTTTTTTTTGGTAGGGGGGGAACAGTGCGTTTTTTCCAGGACCCATCAACTCCAAGTCAAGTAGTTGTTTCAATCTAGTTGTGGAGGACGTAGCTCAGTGGCCTCTGTGGGGATCGAACCAGCAACCTTGTTGTTATGAACCTGCGCTCTAACCATCTGAGCCTATTGGCTGCCCCAAAACATATTTTTAACAAGTACCCAGATGTTCAGGGCTGATGGTTGGGACCACACTTTGAGAACCCCTGCACTCAGTCTTAGAAACTAGGGAGAGTCTAAAGGTATTTTCTAAGACTTAAGAAATGTAGTTTGGGACCCCCGAGACTTCACCAGTTAGACTCAGAGAAGAATTTGCATATCAAGGAATTTTGTTCACTTTGTTGTTTTATTTTCATTAATTAGGATTTTTTACCACAAATAATTTTTTTAAATAATTAAAAAAATTTTTTTTAATTACAGTTGCCTTACAATATTATATTAGTTTCAGGTGTACAAGTGATAACCCCAATAAATCTAGTACCCATCTGATACCATACATCATTATTATAATATTATTAACTATATTCTTTTTTTTTTTAAGATTTTTAATTTTATTTTATTGGGGAATTGGGGGGATGGGAACAGTGCTGGGGAATTGGGGGAAGGGGAACAGACAAGTTGCTGTCGTTTTGTTCTTCAGTCTAGTTGTGGAGGATGTTGCTTCACTGGCCCAAGTTGGCACCATCATTGCACTCTTCCCGGGCGAGGCAGATCAGTTGCCACCTTCTGGACGGCTGCTCACTGCGGCTGCTGGCCGCTCACGCTGGCTGCTCACGCTGGCTGCTGGCTACACACGGTAGCCCATGGCAACCCACTGCCACAGGGGTTGCAGCCTACGCTGTCGCCGGCGACTCACGGCAGCCCAGCTCCAGGTTGAGCTGTTGTTCAGCATCTTAGCTGTGGAGGGCAGTGTCACTGGCCCTCATATGTGGGATCCAAACCGGGGCCCTCTGGCATCCCAAGCCAGTTCTTAACCATCGCGCCACTCGGCCAGCCCTTAACTATATTCTTTATGCTATACTTTACATCCCCACTATTTTGTAACTACCAATTTATACTTCTTAATCCCTTCACCTTTTCACCCACTCCTCCAAACCTCTCTCATCTGCTAACCACCAAAATGTTCTCTGTATCTATGGGTCTGTTTGTTTTGTTTGTTCATTGTTTGTTTATTTTCTTTAGATTCCACATATTAGTGAAATCATATGGCATTTATCTTTCTCTCTCTGACTTATTCCACTCAGCACAGTACCCTTGAGGTCCAGCCATGTTGTTGCAGATGGCAAGATTTCATTCTTTTTTATGGCTGAGTAATATTCCATTGTATGTCTGTAGCACCTCTTCTTTATCTATTTGTTCATTGATGGTTGCCTCCATATGTTAGGTATTGTAAATAATGCTGCAGTGAACATATGGATGCACATGTCCCTTTGAAGTAGTGTTTTGGGTTTCTTTGGATAAATACCCAGAAATGGAATTACTGGGTCCTTCTTTGTCTCTTGTAATAGCCTGTGTTTTAAAGTCTATTTTGTCTGGTATAAGTATTGTTACCTCAACTTCTCCTTTTTTATTTCTATTTTCATGAAATATCTTTTTCCTATCCCTTTACTTTTAGTTTGTGTATGTCTTTCGACCTGAGGTGAGTCTCTTGAGGGCAGAATATGTAAGGGTTTTGTTTTCTTATCAATTCAGCCACCCTATATCTTTTGTTTGGAGCATTTAATCCATTTACATTGAGATAATTGTTGATAGATATGTAGTTATTGTACTTTATTATTTATATTTTTTATCTTTTCCCCTTCTTCTTAAAGAAGCACCATTAACATTTCTTGTAATACTGGTTTGGTGATTATGAACCCCTTTAGCTTTTTCTTGTCTAGGGAGCTCTTTATCTCTCCTTCAATTTAAAATGATAACTTTGCTGGGTAATCTTGGATGTAGGTCCTTGCTTTTCATCATGTTGAATGGTTTGTGCCAATCCCTTCTGGCCTGCAAAGTTTCTGTTAAGAAATCAGCTGACGCTTTTATGGGAGCTCCCTTGTAGGTCACTAACTGCCTTTATCTTGCTGCTTTTAAGATTCTTTCAGTCTTTAACCTTTGGCATTTTAATTATGATGTGTCTTGGTGTGGGCCTGTTTGAGTTTATCTTGTTTGGGACTCTCTGCTCTTCCTGGCTTTACATGTCCATTTCCTTCACCAGGTTAGGGAAGTTTTATGTCATTATTTCTTCAAATAGGTTTTCAATCCCTTGCTCTCACTCTTCTTCTGTTACCCCTATGAACAATTATTGTTATGCTTGATGTTATCCCAGAGGCCCCTTAAACTATCCTCATTATTTTTTATTCTATGTTTTTCTTTTGCTGTTCCAATTGGATATTTTCTGCTACCTTGTCTTCCAAATTGCTGATTTGATCCTCTGCTTCATCTAGTATGCTGGTGGTTCCTTCTAGTGCATTCTTCATTTCAGTTATTGTATGTTTTACTTCTGACTGGTTCTTTTTTATGATTTCTATGTCCCTTTTATGCTTGCTATCTCTTTGTTGAACTTTACACTAAGTTACTTGAGTATTCTTATAACCATTGTTTTGAACTCTGCATCTGGTAAATTGCTTGTCTCTATTTTGTTTGGTTCGTTTTCTGGAGCTTTGTTCTGTTCTCTCATTTGGGACATGTTTCTTTGTCTCCTCATTTTGGCTGCCTCCCTGTATTTGTTTCTATGTATTATGTAGGGCTGCTATATCGCCAGTCTCAGTAGAATGGCCTTATGTAGTAGATGTCCTGTGGGGCACAGTGGCAGTCTCCCTGGTCACCTGAGTCACGCACTCAGAGTGTGTCCCCTGTGCGTGTTGTGCGTGCCCTCTTTTTGTAGTTGAGACTCCGTTGCTGTTTGCATTTCAGTACAAGGGGTTGACCCTCGGGCTCATTGGTTGTGAGGACTGGCTGTGACTACAGTGGAGTAGCTATTGTGCAGAGGCTGACCCTACAGAGCAGGATTCACTTTAGCAGGGCTCTGGAGCCTGCTCAGTTTGCCCTTTTGGTGTGTCATCTGTGGAGGTGGCTTGGTGGTTCTTTGGCACAGCCCAAAGCTGGCCATCAAGAATGCTGGCCCCAGGGCCTCCTGGGAGGGACCTGGCCACAGGCCAAGTTCAGCCACAGCCTGTGTCCTACCTGGGGCCACATGGTATGAGCCATAAAGTGATCCACAGATATTTTCCTCCCTCACTGGGCTTGGAGGTCCCTGAGAGAGGCTAAGCTATAAACTGAGGCCGGCTGCCACTAATGCCAGGCTTGAGGCTGCTTAGCAAGAGGTATGGGGCATGCTGAGGTTAGATACTGCTTGTTTGGGGTTTGTAAACCTTTGAGAAATTTTATGAAAGTCCACAGCATAAACCAAGACAACCCATTTGTATGGAAAAACTACTGGAAATGGCTTGGACGGGCCTGAAAGTTGGGTGGGGTGAGGCCTCAAGGAATCATCAGGGTGGGGTAAACAGTGTCAGCCAGTTTGATAGAGACAAAGATATGGCAGCCACCTGCACCTACACTGGGAGGGAAAGGGTTCAACAAAGAAACAATGGTTTCGGCCAGCACTTCTGTCCGGGAGAAAGCTGCCCCTCCAGCCTTTGACCTGAAGTCAGACAATTCAGTTCCTCTCTGTGTGTCCCTGGCACGTTTTGAGCTACTGCCCTAGCACTAGAGTTCAGAGCAAATGAGTCCCTCAGTGAGTGAGTCTGTGCACAGGCCCTTTAAGAGGACGTCTGGAATTCCAGCTGCCCTTCATCTCTCTCATTCACAATCTCTGCTGGTTTTCATAGCCAGAAATTGTGGGGACTTCTCTTCTTGGCACTGGAACCCTGGGCTTGGGAGCCTGGTGTGCAGCTGGGACCCCTCGCTCCTTAGGGGGGTACCTGTGCAGCTGAGATATCCCTCCCAATTTTTAACTGCCACATGTGGGTGTGGCAGTTCCACGTCTCTGCCCCTCCTACCAGCCTCCATTTGGCTTCTTCTGTATGTTTTAGTTATAGGACTCCTGTTCAGCTAGACTTCAGGTGAGTCTCAGTGACAGCTGTTCTGTAGTTTAGTTCCCACAAATAATTTTTAGTTTTCCACTAAAACTCTTGTAGTCTATGTCCATTCATTCAGGATTCTCCAACTTAAACAGGATCACCTTCCCATTATTTTGTACCTTTTATATGTGAGAATGTTGATGAATGAACACAACTGATGTCTGACTTTTCAGAGGCCTGCATTAATTTTATTTCAATGACCCATTGAACACCAGTGTTAGCATAACAACAATTACCAGGAGCTAAGGCTACAAAATAGGTAAGGGATATGAACAAACTATGTGCTAGAGATTTTAATTAAGCCTTAGTGACTCTGAAGCTGAACTGTGCTTTAAAGGATGTTATGAAAATTCAACATAATTCTGAAAAAGCAAATCTAAATCCAAACCAAATTGCTTATACTTAATAGAACTGAAAGGATGCCTGGAGAATCAGAAAGATATACGAGGTCTGACAATAAATTCACAAACTTGTTGCAACGATGTTGCTAACCTTTTTTGATTATCAGAGGGATTATTAATTATGAATTTGTACCAACTGGACCAACAGTTAACCATGTTTACTATTTGAAAGTGCTGAAAAGGCTGCATGAAAAAGTTAGATGACCTGAACTTTTTGCCATCACGACAATGCACCAGCTCACACGGCACTGTCTGTGAGGGAATTTTTATCCAGGAAACCAGTAACTGTATTGGAACACCCTCCCTACTCACCTGATCTGGCCCCCCAATGACTTTTTTCTTTCCCCAAAGATAAAGGAAATATTGAAAGGAAGACACTTTGATGACATTCAAGACATCAAGTGTAATACGACAACCACTCCAGAAAAAGAGTTCCAAAATTGCTTTGAAGGGTGGACTAGGCACTGGCGTTGGTGCATAGCTTCCCAAAGGGAGTACATACTTCAAAGGTGACCACAGCAATATTCAGCAATGAGGTATGTAGCATTTTTTCCTAGGGTGAGTTTGCGAACTTAATTGTCAGACCTCATATATTGCTAATGTGTATTCCCATGAGACACTCTTTATGTAGTCATAAGATCATATTTTCTCAAACAAGAGTAGTGCTGTATAATCCAGCATAATTCATTTTTAAGTAGTGCTAATGACATTAATAAAAGAAAATGTCAGCCAAGCTACAAAAAAACCTTTCCAGGACAATGAAAGTAGTTTGAGGTGAATGTTTTAAAATTATTGGCTTTGAAAGGTTAAAAATAATAAGTGATCACAGGTCCAAGAGTTACAATACTCAAGTAATTAGCAAAGACATTTTATGTTGTATCACTCTTAAAGTCTCCGAGACATCTCAGTTTAGAGCCTATAAGGTGATTCCTACAGGACCACTTTTGCTATGTGGTTCCTCTCTGAAGAGCAGAAAGTTATATATAAGACCAATAACACAAACATTTTAGGAAATTTAAAAAAGTATATTTGGCTTTGTAATGGTACATTTGTGTACTTCTGTTTGAACATGACTGGAAATGCTTTAAACCAAACATAAGACACACTGTGAAGATCGACAGTCCCAAAGATGGGAGCTGATATTGGTCTAACTTTCTCGCCAAGCTACCTTGTCAGAAAATTTTTCTAATTCTTACACGCATGACAGCGGCAGACTCAACCAAGTCTCAGGAATATGGAAATATATCATTTACTTAACTTTGTAATTAGATACTTGACACACATTATATTTGTCCTCACCACTCACTTGTGAGGTAGGTGTCTTATTAATGCTTTTTACCTATAAGGACAAAGTTCAGAGAAGTAAAATTGGCCTTGAGCTCGTGCTAGTGAGTGATGGAGACAAGACTGAACCTGAGAAATGTCTGACTCCAGAAGTTGTGCTCTCTCACCCCCAGACAGTATCATCCTAAAATGAGTTATATTACTTACACCCTCTCCTACATCAGAGAAAGCAATATGTTTCAGCTTAAAAATTAGGTTAGAGTTTCTGGGAGGAGTACAAATAAACAAGAGACGGTGAAAGGCCTGAACAAGGGCCTTTGGTATCAACTCTTTCTGTTAATAAGAACATGAGAGCAAAATTTGCTTCAAAGAATCCAAAGGAAGTGGGTACATACATGTGCTTTATTTTTTGCAAAGAAACTGTTCCTAGTTCAGTTAAAATTTTAGAACTGAATCATTCCTAGTTAAGTTGCAATTTTATAAATTACATATTACATGCATTAAGAGAAATAATTATTTTTCAAAAACCATTCCTTTGTTGAAAGAAGGGATATTTACATCCTAGCTTACCTCCTTTGTTAAGTTGAAATTTTCACTTCATAATTCATTCACTTCCACAAATGTTAATTGCAGACCTACCATGTGCAAGGCACTATACCAGGTGCTACAAGGGATGGGTTGAACAAAGACATTATCCTCAGAGATGTAGAGCCTAATGGTGTATAAGTTAAGTGCAAAGAAAAAAAAAACTACCAGAAGGTAGTGTATATGTATTATAAAAATAAGTATTATTAAAATGCTATGAGATATTAAAGGAGAGAGAACTGACATCTAGGTGTGGCAATCAGAGAAAGCTTCATGAATTGGAAGGTATATGGGATGAGTAAAAGGATAGGTAGTTTTTTGACAAGTGAGGATAAGAGCGAGAGGTGAGAAGGAATTTCTGGGCATAGTTGAGTTAGAGTTTATCTGTTATCAATAATTCTAATCAAATCAAAGTCTCAGTGCTACAAAATGCAATCAAGGTCTGCACTTATTTGTAATCTACTCGAAAAGCTTTGAGAGACCATGTGGCCATATGATTAAATTACACATATAATGGGATAGTTAAGAATAAAGAGTATATGGGAACTCCTACAATTTTTGCTCTGTTTTTTCGTAAACCTAAAAACTGATCTAAAAAAATTTATTATTTAAAAAAAATAAAGGTAGACTATATTATGGTTCAATTCAACATTTTTTAAAATTAAGGAAAAGTCACCCTCAAAACCTTACTGCCTGCCATTGTCACATGTGGCTTCCATTATATCATGGCTGATCCAGTCCAACATTCCATCCTCCTCCATGTCAGAGTTCTTCAGCTCCACTTCGCTGGCTCCTGATCCCCCAGATCCTGTTATCACCCAGTTCTAAACTTCAGTTTTTCCCTCGCCATCTCTTCCTGTCCTCCCACACCATTGGCTGTACCTATTAAATTACTCTTTGAACCTTACAAGGACCTACATTCCATCGGCCATACCAGTTTTCCCAGTATACCTTGTTGAACTAAGGATGACATTATCCCATCAATCACCGTCTTGAGCACACCTTAGCTATTTTGCTTCATTGTCCTGTTGAAGTCTCCCAGCAGCATCTGAGCCCTTGAGAAGTCTACCTCTTCCTTTTCTTTACTCCAAATAGTTGTCACAGCTGAAGAAACTCATAACACCATGCAGACTGCTTCCACTACGAATGGTCTCCAACCTCAGTTATGCCCTCAACACAGGGCAGCTCTCCCATGGTCCACTACACAGTCCACACACCTCCTCCAGTCTCCTGAAGCCCCTCTCTTAGCTGTTTCCTGCTCACTCTTAGCAGGGAGCCCTTAGCTCCTCTGCAAAAAACTCAGACGTCAGTAAGCATTACCTCTCCCAACTCCAGACCCACACCACTCAGCTCATTCACATCTGTACCCTCCCTTAGCTCCGTCCTTCAGCCAGTACCTCCCTTTGTGCCCTGAGCCCCAGTCAGTACTGCTACTTTAATGAACTTGTTGCTTTAACTGTCTCCTTTAGCTCATTTCTACCATAGTCTTTCTCTTCTCAGCATTAAAAATATTCTCAAGTCTCTTCTATTTATAAAAATACAAAACCTCCCTTAAGCCCAGACCTTTCTCCCAACACAGCTACTTTCAGTTCTCTTTTCTCCTTTCCCAAGCCAAGCTAATGCAAAGAATAATCTACTACATATCCTTTCAAGCCACAATGTCCACCTCCAAAGCAAGATAAGAAAGATACAAAAGTACCCAGGCTTGATAGTATTTTGCACTGAGTGACTCCATGACATCACTCTCAAACTCTCCTTGGACTTTGTTCAAGCTCTAGCTATTATAGTAGACAGACTACTCATGTCCCTGCCACAGAGACTGTTTACAGTATCTCCACATGGCTTTTCTCATTCCAATGCCATTGCCAGGACATCTGGAAATGGAGTCTGTGTAGTTCAGATGGACCTGGACCCCTGATTACTCACCATCTGTGTTTCTAGCTTACCTCGCCCTGGGAATCACAAAGATTTAAGCTTTCAGCAGTTTCTCCCTCCTCATGAGATCTTGATGTAATCAGCATGTTTCCTTGAAACCATTTAATTCACAACTTTTTATTTCTTCTACGGTATCTCTGATTACCTTCCCTTTCACTTTGAAATGATTTTCCTTTTAATTCCTCCTCTGCTTAATCCTCAGGTGACATTCAGAAATCTAAAGGAATTTACCTCTACAGTGAATTAATCTTTTCTCTGTGTAGTTTGGGTTGAACTCTACCCAAGTTTATTTCCATAACTGTTCCTTGATCCTGAGGTTGCCTTGGTAGGAGACACCCAGGCTGAGCATATTGAATCACAATGTTGTACATCTGAAACTAATATAATATTGTATGCCAATTAAGCTATAATAAAAAAATTGTTTTAAAGGAGGAAAGACTACCATGTAAATCAAGACATCAATTGAGCATATGTTCCAATTTAAGAGACATTTATATGTGGAAAGGGAGCTCCTTTTCGGCATATAGGAAATACAGTATTTTTTGACTGGTTACTATGCAAGACACCGTGATAAGATATAAACTGATATAGAGATAGTCACATATGGTGCCTGCCCAAAGGAACTCCCCTACTGAGTAGGGAGACAGAAATCACACTCAATTCAAAGGCAAACCAAATGTTCCAGCATAGTTATGACCACCATTTTTGGAGTTAAATTCCGAGTTCAAATCTTTGCCCAGTTTCCTCATCTATAAAGTGGAAATAATGGTGGCTGCTTTGCAGGTGTGCTGCAAAGAGGAAATGAGATAGTAAATGCAGAGTTTAGCATGGTTCAAGCACACTGGAAGTTCTCAATGATGTCAGTGTGATTTTGACTACTATCTCTATGGGCCTAAAGGACAGAGAGATCACATATGCTTGGGAGATTCAAGAAAGCCTTCATTCAGTAGATGGCCTTTATGAAAAGACTTGAAGGATGCATGATATTTCTTTAGGGCAAGATGGAGGAGCTGCTTCTCCCTACCATCGTGGCATGGGGACTCTGAACCTGCCAGTATAACCACCTTAAGGGTATGGACAGAAATGAAACTTTGTACATGTTGAAATTTACAATACTTATTTATGATTGCACCTGGTTGATTTATTTATTCAATACATTTCTATATCTTCGGTTTGAAACAGGCAATACTTGTTGAGGTGCTATAATAGTCACAAGTCAAAAAAGCACGCAAAAGATATTTTGAATAAGTGTTACTGTGAAATAATTTCAAAAGAGCATACTTATTATTAATGACAAGCAGTGTATTATGTTCTCGTTGGCTTGTCATCCTGTCTGTGGAGTACACGTTGTAAAGGAAGAAGATTGGGTAATTATATTTCACATGAACATCAAGTTGAGTGCTCCTCCCTGTAGTTTTGTAAAGCAGAATTGTGGCAAGATTGTCCCTTGTTAATGCCAGGAAAAATGAAAAAATGTGTTTTTTAAAATGCCTTTTAGATAAACAACTAAAACCTGTTAAAATGGTTCCCAGCTTCATAGACCATAAGTCGCTTCTCATTAAAACAAACTCCATGGATAAGTCTAAATTATTTTGTTATGTTGGTATTTTGTTGTATCCAAACCTTGCTTGGCATGAAATGAAATATATAAAGTTTGTATCAGAGCAAAATAAATGTCAATATTATTATTAATTAAGCCATTGTTAGAGGGCTCAAATAATTTTGCAATAAAAGAGTTTTAATTCTACTTATGTTCATCTTAAGGTGCAAACTTATGGCTCAAAAATGAACAAGTGATTTTTTTAAACCTTGTTCTATAAGTATAGAAGTGAATTTTTATCTCAGATGTCTTTCAATAATTGCCTTCAAGATATTTATCAGAAAAACACAGTTGAGATTGTGTCATTAAGATATATAGTATATTCTGCATAAAAATGATCTAAGACACTCTTAATATTCATTAGCATTGTGTATCTCAATCTGATTCCCAAGGAGTTTATTATAGGACCTTGTTTGAGACTATAATTATTGTCTGAGTTTTAATAGTTTCACTAATTAGTCGAGTTTGATATAACATTCTGGACTCAGTCATCTGAGAACATTTCTGCTATCTCTTATGAGTATGATGTTTGGAACACTCTAACCTAATTTTGGAGATAGAGCTGATCATTATTTAGAGAGGCCCTGCAATTTTCTCCTTCACCCTCTCCCTCACCTTTATTAAGCTCAACTACCTTCTAGAGCCATTTCTCTGTTCCTTGGGAACCTTTGTCAGATGTATTAATCAGCTTTTGCTGCGTGTACCAAAAATTGTCAGTGGTTTGCAATAACAAAACATTTGCATTCTGCCTATACGTGGATCAGGCAGCTGAGGCAGCACTGCTCTTAGCTGTGGGACAGGTTCAGGTATGTTCCATGAGTCTTTCATTCTGGGACCCAGGCTGAAGGAACAGTGGCTCCTGGGCCAAACTCTTCTTAATGTAGAGGGTGGGAACACAAAAGGCTGGGAGGTCAAGTTAATGGTACAAGCACATTCAAAGCTTCTACTTCCATTCATTGGCCAAGACAACTGATGGTGGCCAGCCCCGACATCAGTGGGGAGGGTAAGAAACTCTTCCCATAGGTGAGGAAGGGAAAACAGAAGTGAGTGTGTGCTGAATAGGAAGTACCCACACCAACAGACCATAGTAGAACAGAGTCAGGATAACAAAAAGAAACTGCCCGTTGCAGAAGGGGAGGCAGGCACTGGTTTGTGTCTGTAGCAGCTCTGAAATCTTCCTGGGCGAATATTGCCAAGTCCCCAAGCTGGAGGTTGGGACTATTCCTTGACTAGGTGCCAGTTTTGTTCCCTGGGAATAGCTCTTCTTGCCGTTGTTCTCATGGCTCTTGGCTCCACCTTCTGGGAGGTAATTTCCCATGATCCTTTTTGGTCGCATCTGAAGGAGAATACGTTCTCTCTGGCAGCTGAGCAGCTTCCTCACCCCGCTATCTGCCTGCAGAATATTGGGGACTCTCAGGTTTGTTTGTTTTTAAATAAACTTTTAATTGAGAATACTTTTAGATGTATACAAAAGTTGCTAAGATAGTCCAGAGTGTTCTCATATACCCAATATCTAGTTTCTCTTATTATTAACATCTTACATTAGTGAGGTACATTTGTCACAATTCATGAACCAATATTCATACGTTATTATTATCTTAAGATCTTTTTTATGGCTCAAAGAGTCCAATCTTATTTAGAAAAAAAAAAGACAGCTTCTTTTATTCCAGGCTAGGGTGCTTTGGGTCTTAAATTTCTCTCACAAACTAAAAAAAAAAAATTGTGATTCAGTTAGTTCCATGAGATGAGCCATAGCCACAATAATTTTCAATCCATGCCTCCGTCTCTCTAAACTTAATTACAAACAGTTTGCACTTATCAGTCTTTGTGGAACCTAGTCCTTTTCTTTTTTTTCTATGAGCCATTTTGTCCAGATAAAAACATTTACTGGGTGTCACCTTAATCCATTCAAAGGTTTACCAGAGTATGATGGTGATTTTTATTTATTTGGTCTTTGTCCTGAGACTTCATCTTATTTAGCAGCATAACCAGCCTTTGTGACCTTCAGCATTTCTCAATGTTTTTCTTGTTCTATTTGAAGGTGGGCAGCAGCCCTGCTTTTCACATTTGCAAGTGCCAGGATTTCTGGAGTCACCCTTTTCTGTCTCATCCCTGCCTTGCAAGCAGGCCAATTCTTTCTTGAAAGACCACAAAGGCAGCAGCCAACTCATGTTGGTCACAGTCTGTGTTGAAATCTTCTCACCGAAACCACATGTTCATGGGGTATATTGTTTGTCTTCAAGTTATCACAGGTGACAGTTTTACCAAATATTTTCTATTACATAACATAGATCATCATCTTTCCAGTCCCCAACACCTTTTTGCTGCCTGATGTTCAATTCCAAGACCAAGGACACATATTTTAAGTTGTTTGGTTTTTTTCTTATCACAGCAGCACCGCGTTCTTAGGGACGAATGTCTGTCTGAGTCAGCTTTTCCTGCAATAACGCTGTGTAATAAACAACCGTGAGACCTCTGTGACTGAGAGATACATCTTGCTCGTGGGTCTGAAGTTGCCTGCCCTGGCTCTGCTGCAGCCTGCAGGTGGTTCAGATCAGCTTCTCTGCTGCCACTCAGCACCCAGGCTGATGGAGCGGGCTCTTCTGTGGCAGAGGGCAGGCACGCACAGGCCAAGCCAGGTCACACAAGCACATGTTTAAGCCTCTGCTCTCCTTTTATTGGCCAAAGCCAGTCGTACAGTCAGACCAACAGAGAGAAAAGAGAGAGCAAATACTTACACGATGATAATACAGTCTACTTTACCAGGCAAAGGTCTTCATTATTTGTCATTCACGTGGTCACTAAAATATAGGGGGAGCAGAAAAGGGAAGGATGCAGATATGGCTAGGGAAACATGTTTTTTAATACGCTGCCACTCAAAATTCTTATTCCCTCTTTCATCTGCTCTAAATAGCTCCTTTCCCTAAAAAACCGGCCAGGGCTGGATTTTGTCAGCACCCACTTTCTGAGGGGCTAGGGCTGCATCAACACCTGATTTCCGAGGGGAGTGCATGCAAAGAGTTCTCAGCTTCACTCCTCATGCTCCTTGGTGCTTTCCAAGGGCTCCTGTCCTGCTCTTAACCAATTGAGTCCGGCTCCAAATTACCCAGAAACTTCTCTTTCCAGCCCTCTACCTCTGCCACAGATAAGAGTTCTTTTTTACCACTCTTTTCTAAGGGGGATAATCCTTTTGCCTTTTTAAGGAATTTACAGTGTCCCAAGAGGTCTCCAAGTTCTTTCCTGGCCTCGGGCAGAGAGGAGAATTAAAGGCAGAGTTGCTGAGCATGGTCCTGACAACCCCATCCCATTCCTCAAGGTCAAAGCCAAGGGCCCTTTGATACACCTTTGCATACACTCCTCCTGGGTTTTAGACAGCAGGCCCTAGCCACACTTATAACTCTTACATTTTTCTCAGTGCCTTCTCTCCTCATTCCCTCTGCCTCCATGTATTCGGGCCATCGTCACCTTCAGCTTGGCTTCCTGCACCGGCCTTGAGCCTGGCTCTACCTTGAGCTTGCCCACCTCCAAACCATTCCCCATTCGAAGGGATCCACAGTGATCTTTCTAGGGTAAAAATGTGATCTCGTGGCTCTTTAGACTTAAATCTTTCAATGTTTTTATATTTTGTCTCTAGTAAATAAAAGGTGGTTTTCCATGTGTACCCCCTTTTGCCCCCCAAAGATTCAGTTTTAGTAAAGGATCAAGCTTCCGACTCCCACACCTCCAGCCCCCTGGAGACAAGTGAAATGGCCCTGGCCATTCTGCTGGACAGGCCTACTGGGCTTGCAGGGTAGGGCTGAAAGCCTGAGTGCCCCACGCGTGTGCCCTCCCCCGAGGCCATCGCCTCCCCGCACCACCCCTGACCGCCCCAAAGCGGGAAATGACTACTGAGAGAAATGTAATCAAACTGCCAGCCACATGATATCAGCTCCACAAATAGTGAAGTCTAAGTCCTGCGCCCACTCGATCCTGTCTCTGTGGTATCAGGAAGTAAGTAAAGAAAGCTGCTGGGGAATCAATGGGGAAGGAAATTTTAAATAACATTTCAGGAGATTTGAAATAATTCTCTTTTTTAGGGTTTCAGAAACTAGAGGAGAACAGTTCCTGCCTGAGGTAGGAGTAGGTGACCTCGTGCGGTACCTTCTGACTTGTCTCTGGCAGCCTTACTGGGCGTTAGCAGATATCTTTCAACATCCCTGCCATTCCTCATATTGGGCATGAAGAGGTGTAGAGACCCAGCTTAGTCACAGATCTGTCAGGAATAATCCACGAAAGTCATAAATCCATGTTGACTCATAAACAGATCCCTCTTCCCTGGACAAAGCTGCTGTTCTCTTTTGAAATGATTTTAATCAAACCTTTTTTTGTTTTCAAGTAACAAACACCTCAAACTCACTCAAGCAAAACAGTGTGGTTATTATAAGGATTCTGGGGTATCTCATAAAACTCAAGGTCGAGAAAGTGGGCCTTCTGAGTAACTGAAATGAGGAATTGGCTACTATAGTAGAAATTGAAGCCAAATCTGAGCAAGTATGTGTTGGCATTGATGCTTTCGTGTAATTATTAATACCACTTAGCCCAGGAGACCAAATGTGGGACTTGTCCAATGCCAGCTGTATTCAGCTTCTCTTTGTCCCCGAAACGGACCCTCCCACCACTTTCAATGCAGGGAACCCGTGTGCGATTAATCGCTACCTACACATGGCAGCCACAGGTGGACCCATGGCGAGGGCATATGATCCATTGCTGGCCAGAAACCTGTGAGGTGGGTCAGTGCAAAGGTCTCACCCCAATAATGTCAAGTAGTTAACCAAGCCATTTAGTTTGGATTGGGGAATATGGGAGGATTGGCCAGTGAGTAATAAAGGTAAATGGAACCAATTTACAGAGAGACACAGATGCCATAGCTAAGAGAACATGCTGACTCAGAGAGCTTAGACAGTCATTGGCCTCTAGAAGTATCTTTCCCAGTTCTAGTTTACAGGTAGGTACCTGTATTAGTTTGCTGGGGCTCCTGTAACAAAGTTCTACAGGCTAAGCAGCTTAAACAACAGTAACTTATTTTCTCACAATTCTGGAGGCTAGAAGTCTGATATCAAGGTGGTGGCAGGGTTGGTTTCTCCTTGGCTCAAAGATGGCCGTCTTCTCCCTGTGTCCTCGCAGTATCTTCCTTCTGTGCATGTCTGTGTCCTAATCTCTTCTTAGAAGGATAGTAGTCAGATTGGATGAGGGCCCATGCTAATGACTTCATTTTAACTCAAGTACCTCTTTAAAGACCCCATCTCCAAATACAATTACATTCTGAGGTATTGGGGGCTAGGACTTCAGGATGTGATTTTGAGGGGTCCCAATTCAGTCCATAACAGTGCCTCCTGCCTTTTAAAAGTGATTTGTACGAGTCTATGCAGTCAAAAGAACCTAACAAACTGTATTAGGACTCTGTGGTAAGCGGCAGAAAACCAATTCAAACAGCCTTCAGGAAAAAGAGAATTTATTGCCTCAAGTAACTGAAAAGCTAGGGGTATCACTATCTGGAGGCATGTCTGGATTCAGAATTCAAATAAGGTCATTTTATCTATCATGGTCCTGGCAGGAAACAGATGGCTCTGTCTACTGGGTTTTTTTTAATAAAGGAAGGCAGGGGATACTGAAGTCCCAGAGCGAGTGAGAATTGTCACCATCTCTAGGCATGAAGGGGCAAAGCAAGATTGTTACTAGAGCCTGAAGGGTCCCCTGACAGGAACTGTAGCCTTCAGTAGAGAGACAGTCAGGCTGAGGAGGCCCCACGGAGAGGGATTGGGAAATAAATAGTCTAATGTGTCTGAGCTCCTGACAGTGTCCCCACCTGGAATCCAGAGGGGAGGATAGATTGATAGAGTCCATTTAGTCAAAGAAGAGGAGAGAAAATCTGGGGGCAAGTGGAAAATACTCAGCACCATCATTGAGACTTGGTCTCACTCGCCATCTTCTGTGCTGGTGTCTTTCTAAGCAGGGTCTCAGCTCATCTCTCCTACAGCTTGTAACCTGTGGGAAGAGAGCTTCTCTTGCCCAAATTTTTTCCAGCGAAAGTCCAAAATCTAGTCTCATTGGCCTGGCTTATATCACCAAACCAACCTCTGTTTCAATCTACATTCATGCCCATCTCTAAATCAATCTCTGTGGCCAAAGGACAAGTGAGCAGGTCATGGTCATCTGAAGACCCTTGGAGCTAGCAGGGTGGGGTTAATCTCATAGAAACACGTAGTGTGGAGCTGGGGAGAAAAACTCCCCAAAATAACATTGGGGTGATGTTGACAGAAGGGGGACTATATAGAGGCTAGACAGGCAAAAACAGCGTATGTACATTATATTACCCAGACTACTCATAGTCCAGTCCTTGGTAAATGTGTAACGACTGATTGCATGGATTGGATGCAATATGTTTCTAGAACTATTCATTGCACATAGTTGGAGCTCAATAAACATTTTCAAAAATTTCTTGGACTATTAATGTTAATAATCCATGGACAGAATTATTTTGCAATTGACTTAGAGCTGTTTCTGGATCTAGAGGATGTTTTTCCACTTCCAGTCTTTATAGTGATCCTTATGAATGTTGACTTATGATTATTAACTTCTCTTCTGCAGAAATCTGTATTTGCACCCCAAACACTGCCTCTTTCAGTGTACTGAATTATTTTGTAAACCCTGCTTATTTGCTTTCATGAGACCACAGGCTTGAGAATTTATGGCTTGTTTACACACATCACCAAGTATTTTCTTAAACTTATTTAGGACAAGATCATCATGAAAGAGGTAATAAACTGAAGGAAGATTAGTGACCAATTTAAATTTAACTGTTAATAAGACACCTTTGTTTCTGTCCATTACAGATGACTATCAATGTAGTTAAGAGCTGTTTGCTAAACTGATAAAAACTGAATATTGTTTTTAAAAAATCAAGCTGCCTTTATCTGATCTCAAAGGTGAGCTTGTAAAATTCATCCTGATGTTTGCTTGCCATTCAAGCATAACTTTTCTTCTACCCACACCCACTGGTTTTTTTGTTCAGGTCCAGCGAGTTTTTGGCAGTAGTTCTGTCAATGGCTCTTTGGGTAAGAAGCCCTGCCAGGGGGGCTTAAGCAACATTTTGCAGGGAGTGGGAGCAGAGAGTCAGTTGGGGCTGACACTGAAAATCAAAGAATTTCCAAAGAATAAGAATCACCATTTTTGAGGTTTTAATGCCATTGAAAGTTTCACATAGGGGCACTGCCCCTTTATGTCTCCCCTATTCTGGAGAGCGATGATTCCTTCGTTTATTTCATAAATATTTATGCAGTGGACAAGAGAAGCAGGGATGCCACCCTAATAGAGCTTAATCTCCTGGGGTGGGGGTGGGGTGTCCCGAATGCATAGATGATGAGGATTGCCATGGTGTCTGCAGGTATGCATGTGTAAAATGCGCGCACGATGGTGCACCTGCTGTGCATTCATCCTGCACAGAGCACGCCAGGGAGAAGAGGCGAGAAGGCATGGAGTTATGAAGCCTCTGCTTTTCCATCACCTGTGCCAACAAAGGCAAGCGGCAATGTAAATAGCTCCCCAAATCTCACCCATTCAGTTTTGGAATACGTGACACACAGCAAGAGTGGAAGATTTAGATTTTCTCACCTCGTACTTAGATATTCCATCTGTCTAAATCCCGCCTCTTTTTTTAAGCCTTTCTGGTCATTCCAGCTCAGAATGTTCATATGGTCCCCTTTCTTTCAACTCCTATAGTATTTAGACTTAATTATGTACTCCCTCCTAGTAGTATCTGATTGTTAGATGTCTCTCTCTGCTTCTTGAGGGGGCAGGGACTGAATTGAATGCTTTTTTTCTACCCCCCAGAGCCTGTAGCCTAGGGCAGAGCAGAAGCTCTATAACTACTGACTAAAATAACAGGCATACTTTGCTCAGGTTAATATTAAACTTAGTTTGCACTCTCAGGCTATAAACCACCCAGTCATTACAGGGCCATTTGTGTAGGAGCAGCCTTCAATGTACCAGTAATGGAATAGATCTTGTCGGGTGGCTGAAGGAAGTAGACCAGGCCTAATAAAAATCTAATAAATTAGGTCAAAACTGACCCAGAGGACATTAGAGCTAGAGGAGTTTATACAAAAGCCATTTGGTGCACAGCCTCTTTTTTATAGAAAGGAAACCAGGGCGCTAAGAGCTTGTGACTTGCTCAAGGTCACATTGAATTAGTGACAGAGCCCAGAATAGTAACGACAGTTCTTGACCAAGTTGTTAAGTGAAGAGTCAGGTTGGGAGTCAATTAGATGTAGGCTCAACTTGGTGTTTGCCAAGTCATCATAATAGTGAGTACCATTTTTCAAACCCCTTTTAGTGTTCGTGGCATTGTGTCAGGTGCTTCCTTATGGTAATCTACTGCTGCATTTCATCTTCACAACCCACCTGAGGGAGGTACTGGATCAGTCAGGGTTCCTTCTGAGAAACGGAACAGGTAGGAGACATATGTGAAGAGAGGTGTTGCAATTTATTGCGGGGGCTGACTAGGAAAATCCAAAATCCGTAGGGAAGGGTAGGCTCGGATTTGAAGCAGAGAGTGCAGCTGCTGTCCACAGGTAGAATTTTCTTCTTCAAGGAAGCCTCAGCCCTCCTTTTAAGTCCTTTCAACTGATTGAATCAGGCCCACCCAGATCACCCAGTTAACTCACTTAAAGTCAACTGATCATGGACTTTAATCACGTCTGCAAAACACCTTCACAGCAACACCTAGAATAGTATCTGAGTTGAATAATTGGAGGCTGTAGCCTAGACCAGTACACATAAAACTGACCATCACAGATACTATTATGCTTAACTAGTTCCGCAGGTCACAGGGCTGGTGAGTGGCTGAGCCCAGACCCCAGGCCCATTCTTCCTGTCTCCATGATCTCCCTCAGTCATGCCGTGGGCAATCTCTGTGTGCAAACGTGAGCAACTTCTCGTACTGCTCCGAGCCCCAGATTCTCTCCCCTGTGAAAAGAAGAGAATCACATCTGTGGCACAGAGTTGACATGTGAATCAAATGAGAAAAAGTGAGTGTTAGCACATAGGAAGGATCCAACAAATGTTAGTTTTCTTTCCTCCCACTTTGCGCTACATGACACTCACACACACGTGAGCCGTGCTCCCAGTTCATACCGAAATTAGTGCCACAAAAAGGGCCCTGGCTCAGGTGTGGGGTTTTTTCTGACATAGTGCACAAATATTGCAACTTCCAGGAGTAGCAGAGCTGTGAGTTTCTCCACGAATCCTTGAGTGTTCTTTCTGATTGACCCCATTTCTCTTTCTTGCTTTGACTCCTATCTGCTAGGAGATTGGTATGCTTTCTTAGCCAGGTAAGAGAGAAAAAACTGCCTGATTGTGGCTCTCGCTTTTTTAAGTTTCCTTCTACCTCGCTTTACTGCAGATCTCTTTTCTAAGAAAGAAGCACTCCTGCCTTCCTGCAGTAAATGTAAGACGTGATCTTGTGTGTTGACATTTTGTGAGCATGTCCCCAGAGCCACTGTCCTACTTCCCGAAACGTTGAAGGTTGTCTTCAAGGGTAGGAGAATTGGATCTGTTGGAATTCCTTTGTCTTCCTTGACTTGGGCAGGGCAAAAAGGGAATTGATTACTCTTGCTATGTTCTCAAGATAAGGGCAGTCACAGCCCCAGGTCCAATAACCAAGTGGCAGGTACCACCTGGTATTTCGCAGGTTATCTTTTCTGCCCCAACTTGAAACCAACAATTTTAGAAGACTTTCGTGGCCTTGACATTAACTTTACCAAATGTAAACATTTTTTCCCACTGGAAGGAAAGTCACCACTGCATGTTTTTCTATACTACAAACCTGCGCTTCCTAGTGGGGTGCTCTATCGAATGCCTCACCTGCCTCAAGCTTCCACCCCTGAGCACATCTCATGATAGGATCTCGGCACCGCATCCAGATGCAGCTGAGTCTCCAGCATGTGGTCTCACTCACGCGAGCCCTTTGTGCCGTTTATCTTCTCGCCCTCTCTCATTCTCTACTATCACTGTTCCGAACATCTCCCTGTGTCCCCCCGCGCACCTCGTGCCTCCTTCCCTGACTCTCAGCGGGTGACATTGCCAACTCCCTTGCAGAGAACTTGACTCCTGGTAGAAGCACCCTCAGCTTCCTGACTGACCACCTCCTGCCTTCCCACCAAAACTTCCTGCAGCAGCCATTTCCTTATTTCCTTCTCTCCACTCTCAGAAGAAAGGATATTCCTTCTCGTGTTCCATGTAAATTCCTGCATTGATTCCCCTCCTCCCCCAAAAAAATTCTCTATCATTTTCTTTCTTGACTTTTAGACTCTTTTGAACAAGATCCTATCCGATAGCCTTTAAAAAGGTGCAAGTCTTGCCCACCAGGAAGGGAGGGAAGGGGAAGGGGAGGAAAGCAATGGTCCTCTCTCCTCTGCTCAGACAGGCTTCTCAGAACAGTTGTCCTTATGTCTCCAGTTTCTCCTCTTGCACTCTCTACAAATACACTGCGATTTGTCTTGCCCCACCCCCACCCCCACTACTAAAGATGCATTTGCTAAAATTACCAGTGTCTCCCGATTACCAAATCCAATGGGTACTTTTCATTCATTATCAGGCTTGATGATTATGGGCCATTTGACACTCTCTCTTTGAAAAATGCTTCCTGATTTCCAGGATACCACACACGCCTGGTTCTCTTCCACCTCCTGACAGATTCTCATCAGAATCCTTCACTGACTTTCTCCTTCAACGACTTTCTCCTTTGACCTGCCCGCTAAGCTTCTGTCTTTACTCTTTTTCCTCTCTCATCTAAGCTTCTGTCTTTACTCTTTTTCCTCTCTCATGTCCAGGCCTTCCCAGGACCCTTAACAGCCCCTTTTTCTCCCTGGGACAGAGAGCATTAGAAGTTCCACAAGTTGCTGCAGCAGCTCCCTACAATCCAGGCGACTTCTCCAGACAATGCCTTTCACCCACTGCTTAGACCCTGCTCTTGTTTTGTTTCCATCCCACTCCCTGGAACAAGGAGCCTTACTTTCTGCTCACCCTCTTTGCGTGCATGACTTATTTAGATGATCACCCTGGCTTTTGAGTCTACTGTAACAAGAACAAAATGACTAATGCATGAGTCCGTCCAACCGTTCCTTTCCTCTTGGCCTCTAAAAGGATCCTGACTTTGCAGGTTTCATTTCTTCTCCTCCCTCACCCTCTGGAGAAGCCTCTTTCTGCCTTACCAGACTCATCTTTGGGGATTTATGACACAGAATAAGGAGGAAGTGAGAGGGAGATAGCAACAGGAGATGGTGGGGGGAGGCTTTTCAGGACGCGTAGGAAGGCTGGAAGAGCAGTTTGTGATGGGAGAGAGAAAGGGGGCTTAAGAAGTGTTGCTATGATCTATGTGTTCATTCAAAATGTTAAAGAAATGCAAGCAAATAAAGTGACTTAAATAACTTTGACAGTACTTTTTGGTTTGCAGCACGTGTTCTTTGGCAGTTCTGCTCTAAGGGCAGAACTCAGGGTTTCCCACACATACCACTCTTTTCTCCCGGAACCCCGAATGGAGCCATGGCTTTTCCCTTGGACAGCACCCTGGCAGCCCAGGCTTCCTCATTTGCCTTGAGGCTGGCCTGTGGTGGAGGACAGGTCCCAGTGCTCATCTGGTTGCACATATGAGGTCCTGGGTCCTGAGCCAGAATCTCCAGGTCACTTCTCTCTCTTGAGCCCCAGACCCATCTGTTGAACTGCTTATAAGACCTTTCATCTAGATGACTCGCAGAACCCTCACATTCAACTTGTCCCAATGTCACCTCTTTCTCTTCATCATCCGGTCTTCTTACTGTCCCTTCTCTTGCATTTCTCAGTCAACATAAACTTCTGAACCACTCAGTACAGAAACCTGGGTGTCGTCCTTCCCTTCGTGAGCCTGCTCATCCAGATGGTCACCAGCCCTCTCCCACCTCTTAAACATGTTGACATGCTGAGCCCCTGATGGTTCCTGAACTCTTGTGGCATCTAACTTGCATGTCATGCCATTGAGCATTATGTTGTTTTTCGCACGTCTTTCCATTCCCCACGTCTGCTTGTCTGTTAAACATTAAGTGGTCCTTAAACTTCATCTCTTCTTCAAAGCCTTCCTTTCTTGTCCCAAGTAGGCCTGATCACTGTTTCCTTTGTACTACCTTGAGCTCAGTAGTATCAAGGCCGTTATCACTATGTACTGCAATTATTTTATGTATTCAGCTGTCTCAATTATTTTATTTATTCAGCTCCTAGACAATGAAATTTTTGAGGGAAAATATTGTATCTTTTTGTCGAATCTCTTGCACCCCGCGTGGTGTCTAGTTTCTAGTAATTGCTCAATAAATAAACATTTATTAATTACTGTTCATTGAACGAATGAACAATAAAATTATGAGGTTGTCAGGAATCCAAAGAAGAGATAGGAAAGATAGGTTTCACAAAATTAAGTAATTTGCCCAAAGTTACACAGCTACTAAGTGGGGGAGCAGGGTTTGAACCTGGTCTGTGATTACAAAGCCATTACCTTTTTTTCCCAACAGTCACACCACCTCCCAGCTGATCAAAGTTCTTCTTATACTTTAGAAGTTTATGTGTAAAGTTCTTTGTTGCTGGTGATAATGTCTGTCTTTATGGTCATATTTAGGGCATTTTCTTGGCAGTGTCTCAGGGGTGCAAGAAGCATTTTAACTGTTCTGTTTTCATTGTGTATTTTAATGCTCGTATTTGAAGTTTTCCCAGAACATTCAAACTTTTAAAAGCCTTTTCTTCTACATGTTTGACAAATCTTAGGTGGTGATTTTGTTGGAAAGTAGTCAGAGTCAGAAGCATGTGTGGGCATTTGTCACGGCATCATATGTTAGACACCAGATCCGAAGCTCTGGCTTTCCTGCTAAGCCAAAGCACCCTGAAAAGCATACATGCACTTGTCATTCATAGGAGGGTGATAATCAAAATGGATGCAAAAGATTATAAACAAAGATCAGGATAATCAAGGGGCGGGGTTGGCAGGGCAGGGGAGGTGACAATGGTGATTCGGAAGTTTGAGGGAAAATCACATGGGTCATTGAACAGTGTCTGGGTCCATACGTTTTTTTTGTGCTACACAAGCAAGATTTAAACTTTATTCTTTAATTATTGAAACATATGGGAGAATCTCCTGTTGCCCTTTCTCAGGTAAGAATGGTTACTAAAGTTTCCACAGAGAAACCCCAAGGTTTCTCCCTCTCCTACCAGAAGTTAGATGTAACGATAACCCTGGTCTGGAGTCAGAAACCACTGCCTGAGCCTTAGGAAAGTCACTCAACTTCTCTGAGCCTCAATCTCCTCCTGTTAATTAGAGATAATAATAATAATAATAATAATAATAATAATAATGTCTTTGTAAATATTAAATGAGATCATATACACAAGTGCTAAACTCCAGATTGGTGATTTAGTAAGTAATAAGTTGATAATAATGACTACTTCTGGCACATTCTTTCTGCACCCTCATTTTTTCTCTCTGCTCCACTTCCCTTTTCTTTGTTTTTCCCTCACCACAGAGTCTAATTGTAATTATTAACTATAAATATTTATTGAGCATCAGTTAATTACCATTAGACAATAGTCCAGAAGAGTCAATACTATGTGAAGATTTGCTGAGCAATTAGCAGAAGCGATGGGGAGAGAGTGGTGAAGTTGTTCCCTGCCCAGTGGGTACACAATCACACAGCCATGCCACGTGGGTAGTTTATCCACAGCTGGGGCAACATTGCCATTGAATGCTGATGGTGTCTGGCCACAGGGAAAGTAAAGACCTGAGGTGTTTGGATTCTTAGGAAGCCCATTCCCATTTGGTAAATGTTTCCAGGAGTGGGGGTTGGGAGGGAGATCATTTTCCTGCCTCCTCGAGTTCCTAGGCTCAGGGGAGCAGACTCTGTGAACTCTGGGGCAATGATTCTCTCAGGGCTGTTTCTGAGAAGTGGGCATATCTAGAAAGAGCTGTGTCTGCCCGAGGCGTTTGGCTCAACTATAGCTAGACAGGGAGCTGCGGAGCTGTTTCATGGCACCCTTCTCTGCTCTTTCCCTGATCATACCTTTGTCCTAGCTGGTCTGCTCCCCACCCTGTAACCATGTCCTCTGTAGGACTACCACTCTCAGCCTCCAAGTCTCCCCCTCAGCCATTCTGAAACCCTTCCAGCTTCCTGAAGGAATCTTGTCCTCTCTCCTTCATTTATTAAAGGCAGAGGAAGCAGCTCTGTAATGTTCTTCTTGGTTTACCTCCTATTTATCCTCTGGACCCAGCCCAGGTGCCACCACTGGTGCAGTTTCTCTTCATCCCCATCTTACAAGGTGTCCTCAGTGTGTCCCCAGGGCCTCGGTGCTTGTGGCCATCGTGGCCCTTATCAGTCACTCTGGAACTCCTACGACTGCCCACTCTCCTGTAAGTGCTGTATGCCTTCCCATGGTGTTGGCGTGGGACTTCCCATGAGATCTGAGAGAAATTATTTTCAATAGAATTATTCATGAATGAATTGCAGATGGCTTTAGAAACATTCATTCATAAATGCACTTTGGTTATCAGATTGACAAAAGTTCACTAGAAGATCTATTTAGAGATTAAATATTAGTGTGTTTGAAGAGCTCTGCTTTTGCTATACCTGCCCTGGGTGTGGACTTTTATGATTCATTCTATGCGTCTAGAATGTAGATGTTCTGTCTTATTTAGCCTGCAGAGAAGCTATTGCTGAGTAAGCAGTCACATACCTTAGAATAGGTAAATGAGGATCAAAAAGGTAAACAAAAATGAGGAAAATGTACCCCATGTCACAATGTTTATAAATATAAGCTTAGTCTGTACTTAAATGCAATAAAATGAAATGCAGTGGGATATTTTCTTTCATCATTTCTTGTGTAGGCCAATCATAACGGTTACTTAGCTGAATGGAAGTACTGATTAAGAATACCATTTTAAGTATCAAATTTAAAAGTGCATATTTAAGTTTCTACCATCAATCGTCCATTCACTGAAATAGTTGCTGAGTACCTGCCTTTCAGCAGGCACCATTCCCGGGAGTGAGGATACAGTGGTGAACAAAGGTGTCCCCTCATGTGGCGTTACAGCTTCTAGTGGGAAGAGACAGAACTGGACCCAGGAGTGTTTTAGGTGTCAGGTGGGGAGAAAATGAAGCAAGACAGAAGACCCAGAGAGTATTGGGGTGGGGGTATTTTATATGGGGAGCCAAGGAAAGTCCCCTGTGCTGTGGTGACATTTGAGCAGAGACGGGAAAGTGAACACATGAGCCATGCAGGAAACTGAGAAAAGAACATTCTAGAACACATGAGCCATGCAGTAACTGAGGGAAGAATATTTCAGGCAGAGGGAAATAGCATATATGAAGCCCTGATGTAAGCGGCAACTAGGTGTGTTTGAGGGACATTGAGGAGGCCAGGGCAAAATACTTAGGATTTACATCTCAACTAATGTAAATGTATAACCTTCTTCATTTTTTAAATTTTCTAATAAACCAGCTAAATAGAAACACTTTTTTGTTTCAATGCATATTAAAAGCCTAGGTTTTGCTTTTGGGGTAAATAACCCATTATCAATTTATTTTAATTTTTTGGTTTTTTGTTCATGCCTACTATGCATGTGTGGGCGCCGTTAGGTGCTAGGCGAGCAGCAGTGAACATCACAGATGTTTCCAGCCTTGACAGAGTGTCAAGATCTTCACTTCCGTGATAGAATATGGGTAGACTTAGGGGCCAGGATTAGAAGTTCAACTAGGAAGAGGGGTGGCGAGTGCTGAGAGGGAAGGCAAAGGATCAGGAAGATCCTCATAGGCAGACAAGCTCAGACCCTGCGAGGAGAAAGAGGAAGAATGGTGAAGAAACCTAGGGGACAGGAATCAGAAACCCACCAGGCACAGGCGCCAGGAGACAGGAATCCTAGCTGAACCTCTCAGTCAGCTAGGACAGATCTGTGTAAAAGGCAGAGGCACCCACAGCAAGAAAAGAGCCAGAACAGCCTGTCTCTGCCAATAGGACCTGAGGTTTGACATGGAGCGCTGTCAAGCTTCTGTGTCAAGGCCAAAAGGACACAAATCTCCGTTTTTCTGTTGTGGAAAGGTGAAAGCAGGGGGTTGATTGCATTGTTCACCACAGTTTGGGTTGACACATTTGTTGAGTTGACCTGTCCAGTTCCTGGCTGATTACCTGAAGTAAACCCATCTGCTTTCTGGCACTGGCATCCCCTGGACCTCCAAGGGTCTCCTGGCCAGCCACTATCCGTCGTGGCTCATGGCTGCACCCTCTCTCCCAGCCATCTCTCCTCCCCACCCCCCTGACTGATAAGGACTGTCACTGTAGAAAGTACCAGAGCAGAAAACAATGGTGTTTTCAATAAATGTCTGATATCAGTTAGACTCTTTTACATGTTTGCTTATTCTAGAAAAGAAATCCAGAAAACTTAGCCTTTAATTTCATTCACATATGGATGATCAAGATTTTTTGTTGTTTTTGTTTGTTCTTTGGGACCATTTTTCTTTAGTAGCTATTGCCACATTCATATTTTTAAAATAGGCACTTACTCTTTCTTCCCCATACATGGATACATATATCTTAACATCTTTCACACAAACAGTGCATCGTAGAATGCCATATATGATTATATCTTCCATACATTCATAACCATCTTTATCTATGAAATGAAAACAGCATTGAAAATAGAAATCAAAGTAGAATGTGAATGCTAGGCTCTAAGCTTTATGTAACATGAGATAAAAGAAATCTGATAACTGACATTCATAAAATGTGTTTAGGTGTTCAAGTCCTACTGCATGGTTCTTGGTTGCCTCGGCAACCTAGTGTATAGATAAACTCTGAGACAATGAAAACCCTGGGAAGAAGGTTAGACACTCACACTGACTTAACAAAACTATCCTATTACAAGGACGATGGCATTCACCTTATTCCATCCCCTTCAACGAAAATTTTTAAAAAGAATATTTTAATTTTCTGGGTTCAAAAGTGTTTCTTGTTAATGACTTTTTTTTTGTAAGTAAAAAATGTGATCCTATTCCATGCAAAAAATATGATAGGCACATTTATTCTCTCTACCTCTTACAATTGAATCCTTTCAACCTCATGCTGAATGACTGCATGCATGGAGATCCCCTTAGCTCAACTCAGGCTTCAGATAGCATCAGCTCTGTAGCAGCAACAGGCATGAGCAGACCGAAATAAGCCTTGCGAAGAAGGCATTCCAAAAAATCTGTCCTGGTTTTGTCAGTTCCGTACAGCATCTTGACTGCATTAGTTCCCATCTACCCAGATTGGTCTCTATCTGCCATAATTTTCAGAGGTTCTTTAACTTAGGGATCTGACAAAGCATCTGTTGGAATGACAGCACCCTTTAGCAAGGGAGCTACACCTAAAGTTTACTAAACAAGTGTCTTATGTATAAACATCCAGGTGGTTCTGAATAGTCTCTAGTTCTTTCTCACTCACACTGAGTGAGTGTAGCTGTGGGCATTGTCTCAGCTGTTATACAGCCTGGGTTCTCTTCTCCCAGCTTTTGAGATACACTTCTGGACGTTTCATCTTATTTGCCATGGTATGTCTGCTTCTCTAGGGGGCCATTATTAATAATCTCATTATTACTAAGAAAGCTTTCAGGCTTCACTTGTACCAAGTTCGGACTATATAGAGAATTATTTGCCTCTCTCTGAAACACTCTGTAAAGTCTCCTGTAGGCAACACCATCACACGCCCTGTGCCAAATGCATCCTGGAAAGCAGCACCAGAGGTGACATTATTCTTAATGTCCAGTATCTTGTGGGCTACGTGTTATCTTCCTGATGCATGTTTCCATTGCATATCTTGCTGCCTTTACCTCTAACTCAACATCTAAACTTGAACGACACAGCTTCCTCCTAAAACCAGCTCCCTTCTTGATTTCCTACTCCTCTTACCCATTTTCCCACTTACCCAGGCTTAACACTGCCTAGTCATCTTTGATGCTTTCTCTTCTTGGTCCTCTATTAGCCAGCAAGCCCTGACCATTCATACTTTATAACCCCTTCCATAATCATACCTTTCATCCCATACCAATGCCACCATTTCAGTGCATGTCCTTTAACTTCATGGAGTAATAGGGACAGTGGTTTCCTCACCCCTCCTTCAATACATTTTATTCTCTGGCCAGATTAGTGGTGCTGAAACACTGCTTTATATCTTGTCACTCTTCTACTCGCAAATTTCCAATGGATCCTCACTGCTAAAAGGATAAATTCCAAACTCTTTAATTGGGCGGATAAGACCCTGGTGCCACTGCTACCTCCCCAGTCTCACCTAATTCTCACTTACCCTCAGTTCCAGTGAGATGCCATTGACTCACCCTTCCTGCAACACACCTTGTACGTTCCACCCTGTCGCCTATGCCCAGGCCCGTTTAGCTAGTTGGCTAACCCAGCTTTCATTTCTAACTGTCTTTATTCTCTTTCCATCTTCCACTATAGATGCTGGGAATGCTAAATATCCTCTTTCCTAACCTCCCTTGCTACTTGGGTCAATCATGTGTCATAGTTGAACATTTTGAATGTCATCACATCTATTATACTGCTGTGCTGTTTTATTTCTAGAAGAATTATAGCAATTAGTATAGAAATGTGGACTCAATAAAATGTCATGATGGGGGTTTAAAGCCGAAAGAGGAGTGGCGTTATGTGGCGTTATAGTTTCTAGTTTACTCGGCTAAATTAAAGATTTCCGTTGAGCAAACAATGAAACTATAGAAACAACTTCTATTCTTGAAACATTGTTAAAAACTTCCTTGTTGGATTGTTGAAAATGTTTGTATTTCCTTCCTTCTTTCTTTTCTTCCTTTCTATTCCCATTTCTCCTCTTTAGTTTGATGGAGAAAAGAGGAGCGAGGTGGGGTTACTTGTTTGACACCATAGAGGTGACAGAAAGGTTTAAGTCTTCTTTACCTCCTCTGATAATTTTTTTAAATGGTGACTTTATTTACTAACTGGAAACTACATTTTATTTAATTGATTAGTATACCCTGATACAGATGCGCTATTAACTAGTAGTCACAAAACTACAAGACTTCTTGTTTACTTGGATTTCAGCAGATATCTTTACAAGGATATTAAGGGGGTTTTTTTTGTTTGTTTTGTTTCAGGGTGTGCTTAGGGGGTTACCAAGTCAAATTGTCCAACCCAGAAATTGTTGAACTTTAGTCCACCATGTAGTGGCTATAGAAACTGAAAGGGTCACTTAGAAAGGCTATGTACAATTCAAGACACCTGTGGTTAACACCAGAGAAAAAAGAAGGAAAGCCCATCGATCTTCAGTCCACACTAGGAACAGTTTTACTTCTGTTTCTTAACAGTCAAGTGTAAACCAGTGTCACAGTAAAATGTCTCTGAAAAAAAATAATGAGTTATGATGTAGCAGCAACTGCGGAAGTCAGATCAAACTCTCCCTTTGGAAAGGCAAATGATGTTTGGTGCCTTTGCACATTTGACCAATTTGGCTCAATAATCAACACTTTTCTAAATGTCCTCATAAAAATATCATTCTCTAAAAGGTTTCAACCCTGGCATTTATGAGGCACCTTGATAGCCAACAAATGAAGAGGCAAGAGCAGAAAGAAGAAACAGCAAGAAGGAAAAAGCAACTAGGGGAATGTGAAGTGGGAGAGAAGGGCACAAAATGGGTCAAATCCACATTCCTTCCCGCTGCTCCCAGGGTTCTTTCAACAATCCGAACATACACAGGCTCTGTGCCAGACACAAGTGTTTGTTGGGGTCTGGGTGTAGGGGTGTGGGGGTGTGACAGGAGGCATGACTCCTCTTTAGGTGAGGGAGGCTGCCATAGGTGGAAAACTGGCCTTGATAAATACTTAAATAGCTCTCTGATAGTCCCAGAAAAGCAGAGAGAGGACAGAAAGCTTCCTTCCTGCAGGTGGGAGCATCCGATGGAGATGATGAGGGGTGAGCAGCATCTTGAGTGATGAGTAGGATCATGACGGATGGGGACTCGTGGGAAGGAGTCAGCCAGACATGGCCACGTGGGTCATTCCTGAGGGACAGCAAATGAACAGGCATGCCTGGACCACCATTTGCACGGGAGCAATGATGATCAAATGGGAAAGCCAGTCTTGAGTTAGACACAGGCTGAAAAGTAGTCAGTAAGGTGTCTGCCGTGTTAGCAGTAAGGAGAATAATTTGAGCAAAGGTCACAGCTCTGGGTGAAGCCCAGCCCTGCCCTTTCTCTACAGTCGCACAGAATGTCCCCCACCTCCTGAATTTCTCCATCCTCATCTCTGCTTCCATGTTCTTCCTGCGATAGACAACTATTCTCCTTTTCTGCCCAGGACCCTTCCCTTTTTCTGGGGTTGATACCCTTTCTTTGGAGAACTCTTCCTTTCCCCACTCCACTCACATGGTTCTAGTGGGGTTGACCAGTCCCAGAACCCTGAAGCCCTGGGCACAGCTCATTTACTAGACGTCATTGGGTGTGAGACTCAAAACAGTCTGGAGATTTTTCACACTGGACAGAGGCAAAGGGATTTAGTCTCTCTTTGGTATTGAAAGTAGAAGCTGCTCATGGATGAAACCAATTTAAGAGGATAAACCTGAAATAGAGGAAGAAGCAGAGATGAGAACCCAAGATGGCAATGCTTAAGTCCCCAGTTAACTTTTTCTGGGGTTCAGCTGAACTCATGCACTTTCCACTGAGACTTCCAGTAAATCCCCTTTGCTGTTTCCGTTAGATTAGGATATGGTTTGTCACTTGTAATCACAAGGTTCTTTACTAAAAGATGGCTGTGCTGGAAGCCCACCCTGCTCTGTGCCCCCAAAGGCTGACTGTGGGGACTGTGTCCATGGGCTCCTTGCCTTCCTGCTTCTGGTGGGGTTTGGCCAATGGGGGTCACTAGCCGGAGAAGGAGGGAGGAGAGAGAATAAAGCTGGATATTTATTTCCCGGACTTTGTTCTGGCCAGGCCCCTGCAGTTTGCCTGCAAGCCTCCCATGAATGCATAGCCTTGTCCACACAGCCTCTCCCAGGCTTGGTAACTGTTCCCTTCCCTGTCTCTTTCCTCAGAGGTGTAGACATGGCTCCCAGCTCTGACTAGCCTAAAGAAAGCCACATCCATTGTTGCTTTTCCTAAATCCTGTCCACACCTTTGCAAGTAGTCTTTTTACTAAAATCACTTCAATTACTCAGAGAGTTCTTTCTCCCTGGACTCTTGACCGCTGCAAGTCTGCAGGTGACGGGTGGGGGTATGTGAATCTTTCCTAGGCCAGGACTCTTGAGATCTACATCATAAAGAAACTGCTAAACATCCTGGATTACTTGGTTCTGAAATGGTAATTCTCAATCTACCGTCATCCCCTGATGTTCTGCCTATAGGAGGCCTGCCTCAACCCAAGCTCAGCAAATCCAAGGCCAAGGTCCCAGCACTTCCCACTTGCGCAACCTGGATGAGTTCACTAGTGAGAGCCCACCCTTCACAGCTCTGTCCACTGGGCCCAGGCGCAGAGTCACAATGCCTCTCTACAAAGCCCAGCCCTCAGCAGCCAGCCGCACTCCACCACCGGCCTTCCCAGCACTAACTTCAGAGCAGAGCCAGTCTGTCAGTCTTGCACTTTGTCCTGTCATCTGCCCAGCCCAGGACACAGCCTCACAACATAGGGACAGCGAAGGAGCCCAAGGCCATCCCTGGGTCCCACTTCCAACTGAGAACCCTTAAACCACAGCTAAGGCAAGGGTCATTTGCCCTACAAGGGTCCCGTCTTGATTTTTATGGGAGTATGTTTTGGAAGCAGACTCCTGGCTCAGGCCCTTGATCACCGCCTGAGTGCCTTGGTCACCCTGGTCATTTATGCCATCTGAAACGATCTTATCAAGACATGGATTAGGGCCGGCCGAGTGGCGTGCCAGCGGTTCGGATCCCACATATGAGGGCCAGTGACACTGCCCTCCACAGCTAAGATGCTGAACAACAGCTCAACCTGGAGCTGGGCTGCCATGAGTCGCCGGCGATGGCATAGGCTGCAGCCCCTGTGGCAGTGGGTTGCCATGGGCTACCGTATGTAGCCAGCAGCCAGCGTGAGCAGCCAGCAGCCGCAGTGAGTGGCTGTCCAGAAGCCGGCGACTGATCTGCCTTGCCCGGGAAGAGCGCCAATGACATGTGATCTCAATTGTAAATAGGAAAGTCTAATTCAATAAACTCCGTATCACCCCTTAAAAAAAACCAAAAAAAAAACCCAAAGACATGGATTACCTGGGTGAGACATCAGGACCTTCAGTGAACATTAGGGAGCTTGGTGATGGACTTTTCAGATATCTACCCATTCACAAAATTTCATAGTTAGCAACCCCAAACTTCTATACAGCTTTGAAAAAATAATTTTTCTTTTTCTCTCCATTTTCTTTCTGTAGAAGTGGTATCTCATCCATGATGCTTAATGACACACACCCAAGCTCAGCACATCTCCATAGGTTTATTAGTTTCCCAGGGCTGCCTTAACAAAGCATCACAGATTGGGTGGGTTAAAACAACATAAATGTATTGCCTCACAGTTCGCGAGGCTGGAAGTTGCAATCAAGGTGTCCTCAGGGCCATGCTCCCTCCCAAGCCTCTAAGGGGGCATCTGCCGTAGCCTCAACCTGGCTTCTGGTGGCCCAGGCTTGCCTTGGCTTCTGGTGGCCAACTCCAATCTCTCTCTCCATCTTTACATGAATGTCTTCCTGTGTGTGTCTGTCTTTTCACATGACATTCTTCTTTGTAAGGACACCAGTCATACTGGATTGGGGGCCCACCCTCATTTTAGCTAATTATATCCATAAAGACTATTTCCAAATAAGGTCACATTCTCAGGCACTGGAGGCTAGAACTTCACTAGACCTTTTTGGGGGGGTCACAATTGACCCCATAACAATAGGAGTATCTGAGATGGGCCACAACTCCCCAGAATATTAGCCAAAAGTCTAAAATTTTCTCTCTGGTTCAAGAAAGCAACATTGGAATTCAAGTGAGGATTATGTTAGTATAGAGATCATCTTGAACCTGTTCTAATTTTGTGAAAGAAAATGTCATAAGTACTGTTAATTTACCACTGACAGACATAATGTTTTGTTGCAGAAAAAGGCATTACCCAGAGTCCCGTTTTCAAAGCCTAAACTAACGTCCCCACTACCAGTAGTTGGCTTTTATTATTTTATTTTTTACTATTAATGGTAATATTTATAATTTTTATTTTTTAAATACTCCGTTGTACAAAATTAAACTCATTATGGCATTCTCTTCACCTCACAGGAGATTTTCAAAGTCATTCTCAAATTTCTGCCCAAAATCATGAATTAAAGAGCATGGAATTCTCCTTTGATGTATCTAACAAAGAGAACAAGTAAAGCTACTCTATCTTGCTTCCAGTAGGACCAGCCTTTGGAGTGTTTCATTCATAGTTTTTATGGAGAATTGGCAACCAAGACAAAAAGACAATCTGAGAGCAAGTGTCTGCTTTTTAGAGGACAAAATGATGAAATTCCTTTGTTACTGCACTTATTTTTTATTGGGAGCTTTATATCACAGGAAATGAGACATTTTGAGCATTGGTACCAATCTTTTCAAAGCAATTTCAAAAAAGCCTAGATATGCTTTTTGTTTTCATGACTCATTCTTTAAGGAGGACAAATCTCAGACCCATCATAAAGAATCATTTTCCCCGTAAGAATGGGTGGCAACCTGACTAGCACACACGCAACCTGGCGTGAAGCCTGACTTCCGCGACACAGGCAGTGCCTGGCTAATGTCTCCTGGAGTACAAGAAGAGATGCAGAAAGAAAGTGAGAAAGAAAAGGGAAAAAGGGAAGGGAGGCAGGGAGGGAGGGAAAAAAGAAACCACCTTTTTTCAATCATAATAGCAAAGCTCTTTGTGTTGTGTTTTAATCCATACCTGGAAGGTGTGAATTAAACTAGATATTAAGTGTATCCATAGCTTCTGATTTGTGCCATCTTGCTCCTCCCTTTGTTCTTTCCGAATGGATAAAGTCTTACTGGTAGAACGTTGTACAGCTCTGCACTTTCCTTTGATATGATCTCTGATGGTCACGAGGGTAACTATCGCTGGCTTGTTTGCACTCGTCTTAGGGGCTAGGTGGAGGAAATTGGACACAATAATTAATTCAGATTCAATGCCCAAATGTGCGTCAAGAAACCTGAACTTGAATCTCAGGTTGCAAAATAGCAATTCAAAAAGAACAAAATATTCCTTCTCCCCTGGCATTTTGCTGATAGAATTATAAAGCTAAATGGAAGATTACCACCCACTGTATATTACATTCACTTTAAACATCAACTACTCTAAGAAGCAGTAAACTACAAGTAAAATGATATCACCAATGTACTTCTTTGATTTAAAAGGAAGCACAAATCCAATCTGAACTTTTAAAATAATCTTCGAAAAACAAAAACAAAAAAAAATGGATCTCACTTCTACTGATTGCTCCTATATTGATACACTGTTTGGTGGGACTGCTGATTTTTTTTCTCCTAAGGGCAATTTTAAAATGGAAGAAGTGACCTTAACCAAAAACACAGACACACTTTATGTTGAGCATAAACAAAAATACCTAACTACCAGGCTTGTTTCTTGGCCAGTATGCATTTAATATGTTTAAAGCCTCATAAAGTATTACAGCAGCTATGACTATGTGGAAAGTCTCCTTGGGCAGGTTGGTACATGACCTCAGTCTTATTTAGAATTGTCATCAGCTCCTTGGAGGATACCAGCTTTTTCCAGTCTACTATCCAGTTATGCTTTCCAGGGTGCACTCCAGGGTGTACAGCTTCCGTATGAATATTCCATGAACTTTTAGTGATGCTGATTTAACCAGTGGAATAGGAAACATTTCCCTTTTGACTGCAAACACCAGAACATCACTTCTTCCCTCTCTCTCTCTCTCTCTCTCTCTCTCTCTCTCTCTCTCTATCTCTATCTCTATCTCTCTCTCTATCACTCATTATAAAGGCAATGTATGTGTGTTTTTTTTAATTTGGTAAAACAGAGAAAAGTTTTTTTAAAGAATCTTTTATTTGCATTTCCCCAATGATTAGTGATGTTGAGCATCTTTTCATATGTCTATTGGCCTTCTGTGTGTCTTCTTTGGAGAAATCACCCACACCAGTTAGAATGGCTATCATCAACAAGACAAATAATAACAAGTGTTGGAGAGGCTGTGGAGAAAAAGGAACCTTCATACACTGTTGGTGGGAATGCAGATTGGTGCAGCTACTATGGAAGCCAGTGTGGAGATTCCTTAAAAAATTAAGAATAGAATTATCATATGATCCAGCAATCCCTCTTCTGGGTATCTACCCAAAAATTTTGAAAACATTTATCCATAAAGATATATGTGCTTCAGTGTTCATTGCAGCATTATTTACAGTGGCCAAGACATGGAAACAACCAAAACGTCCTTCGATAGATGATTGGATAAAGAAGTTGTGATATATATACACAATGGAATACTACTCTGCCATAAGAAAAGATGAAATAGTGCCATTTGTGA
>NW_017732218.1:71088-75006 GCF_001890085.2 Hipposideros armiger
GCCGGCCCTAAACAACTTTTTAATGTTAATCTTTGTGCAAAAAGTATAGCACATTCCCAAAATATAACGAGTTGAAAAGTATTAATATTTATAGCTCCTGGGTCAGTGTGCCAAATTGCTTTCTAAAGGGCTCTTTTATTTTATATATTAATAGGTACTAGGTAAGTGCAGAATACCAGTTGGCTTACCATTAGTGTTCATAATGATGTATCAGTCTAAACTGTTTTCTCAATTGCTAGCCAATAATCTCATTTGTTTGCTGAATATAATGCTGTATAGCATAGATGTAATTCTTACATTTGAGTGTCAATCTGTTGTGTTTTACTGAGCTATCTGTTTAAAGCTTATGGATGAAATTTTTGTAGCTTTATAATATATAGCCACAATCCATATGTCGCCACAGGTAACCTTTTCTTTTATTATTAGACTGCCTCTTGAACTATACTACACAAACTTCTTTGAACATGCTTATTTTTCCATATAATAATTTTTCCGTACAATATTTTTTCACCACTGCTTATATAGGAAAATTCATATTTTTCCCTAAAACTCAATACCACATTTTAAACAAAACTATAAATAGAATAAGTCTTCAGTTAATAAAGAATAATAAAAATAAATAATAAGTTGAGTCAAATAAAATTCAGGAGTATCATAGCCATATCAATATCATCATGTGTAGACCATTTTGAAAAGCATACTAAGTGAAGGCAAAAGAGATTCTATCTGGAATGTTACATACAAAGCAAATCTGGTTAATAGCCATATGAATCGTCTGGTGATCAGAAAGTGATGTTTTAAATGTCTTATATATACTAACATGATGTTTCTGATCTGTAGGCATTTTACTGTGTTTTGGTTCTGTGTTGAGGGAATTCGTTGGTGTTTTGGGTTGGTGAACCAACCATACAGTTTTTCCCATTTAAAATAGGGGGCAGTAGGCTCCTAGTCCACACTTTTTGGGGAGTAAGTCTGATTATCAAGAACAAGTTGACTTAAGTGGGAGGTGCCTGTTCTTTACTATCTTGTGGGACCAGAACTGCCCTACATTAATATTCTTTTCTATAATGTTTCTTTTCTTTCCTTTTTTAACTTTTAAAAAACTGAACCATTGAGAGTAAATTGTCTATGCAATGGTCCAAAACTTCCAAATACTTTAGTCCATAATTCTTATAAACAAAGACATTTCCTATATAATCACAATACAACCTTCAAAACTGGTAAATTAACACTGATGCACTACTACCATCTAATCCATAGACTCCACCCAAATTTTGTTCATTGTCCCAAAATGCCTCTTATAGTAAAAAGACCCAGTTCAGAATCGTGTGTTGTATTTTGTTGTCATGTCTCTTTAGTCTCCTTCAAATTGTAATAGTTTCTCTTTGTTTCCTTTTCTTTCATAACCAGACACTTTTTAAAAATGTTCCCCAATTTGAGTTTGCCTAATGTTTCTTTTATTGGATTCAGGTTTTGAATTTTGGTCAGGAATGTCACAGTGTTGCTATATTCTCATTGTATCCTGACACAGAGAAACACTAAAAGTTAGTTTGTTGGTTTCATCCTCAAATTCATAAAGAAACAAAAGTAAACAAATTATCTAAAACTGGACAGAACAACCAATACACTTTGTTCTTGGTTGGCAGTAAATCAAACAGAAGGCTGTTGTACCAGTTAGATATTGCTAGTCAACAACAACAAAAAAACACTTCAAAACTTACAACTTCAACAACAATCATTTTTTAGTTCATGATTCTTCGAGTTGGCAATTTAGACTGGGTCTACCTGGGCGGGCTCTTCCCATCTGGGCTCAGATGAGCTCAGCTGGCTTGCTCGTAAGTCTGTGGTCAGCTGGAGGGTCAGCTTGGGGGTCAGCTGGGATAACTCATTTCTTCAGGCTCCAACGTTTCTAAGAAAAAGAGTGGAAGCACACAAGCTTCTCGAGGGCCAGGCTCAGAACGGAGACATTGTCACTTCTGTCACATCTAGTGGCCAGAAATCATAAGGTCAGACAGACTCAAATTTTGTAGGACAATTTCTATGAATGAAAAGAGCAAGTGCTTTCAATTAAATAGTGAATTCCAAGTGGAAGTTGTTCTGGTTACCTACGGCTGTATAATATACTACCGCAAACTCAGTGGCTTAAAACAACTGGTTTATTTTGCTCATGAGTTTCATACATCACGAATTCTGGAAGGGCTTGTTTCTGATCCATGAGGCATCAATTGTGGCGACTTGAACTGGATGACCTACTTTTAAGGCGACTCTTCCACTCATATGTGGCACATCAGTTCTCTTGGTCCTCGCTCTCCCCACACACGATGTCTCATCTCCAGGGCCTCCCCATGTGGTCGGGCTTCTCACAGCATGGAGGTATCAGGATAGTAATACTTCTGAAGTGGTGGCTGTCTTCCAAGAAACAGGAAGTGAAAGCTGCGAATCTCCAAAAAACCAGGATTCAGAAACTGCTGCAACTTCACTTTGGCCATATTTGGTGGATCAAAAGAGTCACAGAATCTAATCAGATTCAAGGGGAGGGACACAGACTCCCCACTCATCAATGGGAGGCGTGTCAAAGAATTTGTGGCCATCTAATCGCCACAGTCTGCCCTGTGGTCACGAACTGTTTATATTCATTCCACATGCAAAATGTGCTAACCCCTTCCACAGTCCCCAAAAGTCTCAAGCCATTATGTCATTAGCTTAGGCAGAAGGTCGCAGATCTCAGGGCCAGGTGCTGGTAAGCCTCCTTGGGCTTGGTTCCTCAGGTCTGTGCCCTCTCAGTCTAAAGTCCTCCTGTGAGGGCCGGCCGAGTGGCATGTTGTTTAAGAGCTGGCTTGGGACGCCAGAGGGCCCCGGTTCGGATCCCACATATGAGGACCAGTGACACTGCCCTCCACAGCTAAGATGCTGAACAACAGCTCAACNAACCATATGATTTCACTGATAAGTGGTATATAAAACTGAAAGCAACAAAGAAACAAGACAAACAAATGAAGAAACAAAAACTCATAGACACAGACAACTGTTTAGTGGCTACCAGAGGGTAAGGGGGAGGGGGCGGTAGATGAGGGTAAAAGGGGTCAAACATATGGTGATGGAAGGAGAACTGGCTCTGGGTGGTGAACACACAGTGTGATATATAGATGATGTATTACAGAACTGTACACCTGAAACCTATACAATTTTACTAACCATTGTCACTCCAATAAACTTTAATTAAAAAAAAAATCTTTTATCACCTTATTACTTCTCACATCCACTGTCCTGGTTATATTCTCACAACTTATTTGTATGCATTGCTTCTTATGTGACAAAGCTGGGTAACTACGCAGGGTATACAAGTCTGTGTTCTTTTGTTTTTTAAAATCACTTTTATAATGATGATAAAATATAATTTTATCACCACTCTTGTTCATTTATAGAGTTAATGACTGCATACTATAATATGAAGTATTGACACCATAACTTACTTAACCATTAGCTATTTAGTGAGCCCTCTCACTCTAACAGGTTTTTCTGCTACTATAAACAACTTTTTTATTTTTTAAGGTTTTATTGAGGAATTGGGGGAGGGGAACAGCATTGGGGAGTGGAACAGACGAGTTGCTGTCCTTTTGTTCCTCCGTCTAGTTGTGGAGGATGTTGCTTCACTGACCCGTGTTGGTATTGTGATCATTGCGCTCTTCCTGGCTGAGGCAGTCGCTCGCAGGCCATTGGACGGCCGCTCACGGCGGCTCATGAAAGCTCACTCCCGCTGCTGGCCAGCCCCACTGCAGCCTACACCGTTGCCGGCGACACAGCAGCCCAGCTCTAGGTCGAGCTGTTGTTCACCATCTTAGCTGTAGAGGGCGCAGTGTCACTGGCCCTCATGTGGGATCCAAACCCGGGCCCTGCCTCTCAGAGCTGGCGTCCCAA
>NW_017732218.1:76326-96178 GCF_001890085.2 Hipposideros armiger
AACAAAACGACAGCAACTTGTCTGTTCCCCTTCCCCTAATTCCCCAGTACTGTTCCCATCCCCCCAATTACCCAATAAAAATCTTTAAAAAAAATAAATAAATAAATAAAAATAAAATAAAGTCCTCCTGTGAATAAAAAATAAGTTACCTGCCCACGCTCGCACACATACCCACACACCGCCAACCCTCCTCACCCCCCACACACACACACACACACACAGACACTAACCTACAGTGCAGGGGCAGGCATGTGGAGACAAGCCCTTTCATAAAGGGGGAAAACAGCAGTCAATGTCCCATAATGATATGACATCCAGCTGGGCACATGTTGCCGGTTCTTGCGTAACCGCTGGTCCTGCACCCTTGGTATAATCTCTGTGGCCCCCGGTTCTGACCTTTGGGCTCTTGGTTCTGCCCCAGTTGCTTTTCATTTTCCATAAGAAATAGCCTCTGTTTTCTGGTGAGTAAGTTTCTCAGTCTAAATCCTTTCTGTATTAGTCCAAGGCCCTCTTTTAAATGTGATATTGATTCTGACCCTTTCTGTCCAAGGTGGTATAATTTCTTTAAACACATGGTGGGAGTCCCGTGTGTCAAACTATTGTATCATCCATTCTGTGAGAACAGCCATGCCCACAGATCTTTCTGAGCTAAGCTGTTCTTTGCCTTTGGCCCTCTGAAAATATGCTTAAGGATGGGACAGTATCTTTAAGATAATTAGAATCTCTGTTAAGACAGGGACTATCAGGCACACTCTTAAAATATTTTGTTTAGCTGATAGGGGCATCAACTTAAATGTTTCTGAGATCTTATCAAAGGCATTGATGCTTGTAGCTCTGACTTCATCTTTACCCCAGTCTTTGTTTCTCTGCCCTGGTTTTGATCTTTACCTGGAGGCTATGTCTTGCTTTGAAAATGTTTTCTTAGCAAGAAAACAGGATGAGAAATAGTTATATTTTTGAAGTCCTGAATCCTATGTATTTCCTCTAAATTCTACTAAAATTTTTGAATAAGTTCTTCAGCGTATTTCTCCCTATCTATTCTTTACCATATGCAGATACAGGCACTACTTGGCACTTTTAACATTTTGCCTGGTAATGTACTTACGGAGATCCACCAGTTTATTAGGTCCATTGTATATTTTCCCAAATACGTCAGATGACAGTTTTGCTAAACGTTCTACAACTACAATGTATGGGTTACCTTCCTGCCAAGACTTAGTCATAACCTCCTGCCCTTCCAGCCTCATTAACACTCTCTTAAGCTTTTCCAGTCTCTGCCCACTGTCCAGCCTCAAAATCAATGCCACATATTTTAGGTTTTCTCATGTCAGCACTTAAATATGTTCCTGCTATTTATTGCTGCATAGCAAACTATCACAAAATTAGGTACCCCAAACAACTGTTTTATTTGCTCCAAATTTGGAGGTTGGAAATTCAGGATGACCTTGGCTGGGCGATTGGTGTCTGATCCGTTTGTTGTCAGCTGGGGTCCTTGGGGCTGGGTATCCAGATGCCTTTTGTGTCTCACTCGTTTGCCTAACTTCTCAGTGCTCCTTGGTCTCTCTCTCGTTCCACATGGCGTCTCATCTCATCCTCCACTTCCGTTCGCATGGCTGTGGTTTCTCACATTATGGTGCCCTCAGGGAAGTTATACTACTTCATGAAGGCTGGCTTCCAAGAACGAGTGTTCCACATGACAGGATGTACACGCTGTCAGTCTCTTAAGGCCTGAGCCCAAAAGCTGGCAGAGTGTCATTGCCACCATAATCTATCCATTAGAGCAGTCATGGAGCCCACCTACGTTCAAGGGGAGGAAACAGAGACTAACCCTGCTTCCTGGGAAGGATTCCCTCATCCATTCTTCTCTGTGGCCACTGACTGTATCTTCCAGAAATATTTAAGAAACATTCATGGAGCATCTACCAAGCCCCTAAGAACAAACTACACATAAATACATAATTTTAATGCAAAGTGACAAGTTTAATGATTGACATGCAAGGTGCTGGGGTGAGTCATATAAGAACATTTAATCATCCTGGCAGTCAGCGCAGACTTCTTAGACATGGCACTTGAATTAAGTCTCAAACAATTAGGAGGTGTTAGCCAGGCAAGCAGGAAGGAGGGCATTCCAGGGAAGTTGGATAAAGAGAAGCATCATGGTATGAGCAAGAAACTCAGAATACTTTGATGTTCCTGAAGCATAAAACATAAAGGAGCGAGTGGCAAGAAATGAGGCTGCAAAAGAAAACAGGCGTCACATCATGAAGAGCCTTGGATATTATATTTTATCTTAGAGGGAGTGGAAAGCCATTGAAGCATTTCAGTGGGGCGTAACACAGCCTGATTGACATTTATGAAGACCACCTGGTTGATGTGAGAAGGACAGGCATGCCAGGCCCTAGTAATGCCCTACACCAGGTTTGGTTAGTCTTACTGTAATTCGTTAGCACCATGGCCCCAGTGAGAGTGGTATCCGTAAGGGGTTATGTTCTGGGAATCAGCCCAGTAGCCAGTGTACCTAAATGTAATTCCAAACTTTATTCCTTAAATAGTTCCAAAGAGAATCTACTTGTTTATCCATAACTTCTCATTCCCTTTGTTCTCAGTATTGCTATCATCCCTCAGCTGCTCCAATCTTTTCTCTTCATGCCTTAATATTATCTCTCCACTAAACTTTGGGAAAGTATGGAAGACACACAGCAGTCATTAGGAGTTCTGAAATCCCACTGGATGAGTGTTGTAAAGACCCCCCCACTCAGGGGCAGAGAATGTACTTTGATTCTCTATTCCAATATTCTCCTTGACCATAACTGAAGTGAGCATTGGAGAATGTGCCTTCCTTGGAGACTAGCCTTCTGCCTATCATAAGGTGGGGACTAAAGGGTCTTCTTAATTCTTGAAAGTTATAGACTTTAAAATTCTGGCTCATGGTTTTTTGGTGGTAAAATTATATATGTGTGTGTACACATATATATGCACACATATATATATATAAAATTTGGAGATACATATATTCAAAAAAATGTATACACATTTTAAGAAAGGAAAAAACTGTATTAATATATACTGATAACAAAAGATGAATACAAGTCACATTTGACTTCTGCCATTACAAGAGGTGCTCAAAGTGGTTACCATCAGCATCCAGACACTTCTGATTATGGCAAACTACTGTTTGAGCAATGTTGACCAAATTGTTAACATCACTTAAAATGTGTATACATATTTTTAGCACCCCTGATACATATGATTGCCAAGGCCTGTATTGTCCAACATGGTAGTAACTAGCCATATCTGGCTATTGAGTCCTTGAAATGTGACTAGTCTGAATTGTGACGTAAGTATAAAATACCAGATTTCAAAGACTTAATATGAGAAAAAAGGAATGTAAAATTTCTCATGAATAATTTTTAATATTGGTTATCTGTGGAAATGATATTTTTGATATATCGGATTAAGTGAAATATATTAAAATTAATTTTAACTTTTCCTTTTACTTCTTTAATGTGACTACTAAAAAATTTAAACTTACATATATGACTTGCATTATTTTTCTACTGGACAGTGCTGACCATAGCAGAAAAAACAGAAATGTACCAAAGTGCACACTGGTTCGTAAAGTTTCCACCTAGAGGTAACACATATAACTTCTGCTCATATTTCTTTCTCCAGAACAAGTCACACTATCATGCCTAACTTTTTTTAGGGGAAAGGAAGTGTAATCAAACCGTATGCATCCAGGAGACCCAGAATAATTTAGTCTGTAGCACTAAAGACAACCACACATCCTTTTCATAAACAATTGCGTTAATGCCATGTATGAGACAGACTTAATATTAAATGCCATTGAAGGTTGAACCCCGTCTGTTAATTATTCGCAGCCCTTGCCTTACTCTGCACATGCTGGCTGAATGCAGATTTCCCAAGAAGCTCTGAATCATGAGCTGATGTGAAACAGGCATTCCTAGGACATAAAGAAGAACCACTGAAAAAATCAATGGCAGCCCTGCTTAGAAGCAGTGATACTTCTGCCACCAAGGAAAAACTGCAGGAGGCAGACCCTTTTGGTGGGGAGCAATCAGAGATGGAGTAGTTATTGCTGAGCCAAAATGTCATAAAATATATCAATAAGGATGCACAACCACAGCATGCAGGCATTTAGAGCTGTCATGAATCAAGAAGCAGTTTGCACATGTGCATTATATGTCATCAGAGGAACTGTGGGGGTGGTAGCTTAGCATAAAGACAGGCAGGAAGCTGGGGCTGGGAAAGCAAAGAACGTGCAGAAATTGTGGATCTGGGTTGCACAGCAGGTCTGCAACCAGATAGGAGGGCAGGGGTGAGGTGCTCCTACAAATCAAGCATCAGGGCAAAGTATCAGACCATGAGTGAGCAACACAACAGTGATTGGTCAGTAGGGTAAGAACCAGCTAGGAAGGTGAAAAACAGGTGGCCTCACGCTGCAGAAAAAGGCCAGACTGCACCGGAAGGAAAGGGGCAGAGCAAAAGGAACAAAAGCAGAGATGCAAAAACACTGAAAGGAAACCTCAGCATTGCAGGTAATCTACAGCCACAGCTGGGACACTTCCTGTTTGCTGCTTTCTGGTTCAGGAGTTAATTCCTGGCTTAGTCTGGAGTCTATGGACAGGAGGAGGTAAGAGTGCATCTGCCAGGGGAAAGGAGTATTCAGAGATAGAAGAGAAGAGCATGACCATGTCACATGAAAAGGGCAAACAGTTACAAAACGGGGTCTTTGAAGCTCATGTGCCACATGTAATGTCTGTATAGGTGCATGTCGGCCTTACGACCCATTTTCAGTGATGCATATGCTCACCCTGAAGTGGTCATGGTTGGCCCAGAGCTGGTCACATTGTTTTGTTTCAGCCTTCCATGTGATCTGTGCTACACACTGACAAATGCCTGCCACTTCACAGCAGAGCAGTCTGGAAGCACGGCTCACCCCCAAGCTAACAGCGGCACAGCAAATTCTCCCCCTGACCTGGCCAGTGGGGCAGCCTCCTTTCTGAGACCTCATGCTGTGGTTTTGTTCGTTGGTTTAGTTGCTTGGCTGAATGGTGATGGTGGTGTTTAGGATTTCTTCCTAAATGAAGGAGAAATCTACTGCATGTGCTTTAGACCTTGCCCAATGGACATCTGATCACTGCCTGAGGACACCCCTCTGAGAGCCCAGTAGGACATGCATAGACTCTAGAGGTCAACTGGAGACCTGGCATGATAGGGGAAGAGAGGTCCCAAGTTGTCTTCGTGCTGGTTGGGGACACACCGGTACACCCTGAGCATGGGTCAGAGTAGAATAAATAGCTCTATTTCACAGTAATTAGGCTTCACCAGTCTCCAGATCCCACACATCATCTTGGATCAGATTTAAGAAGACCTGCCTTCTTAGAAGGGCAACTTGAAGGAAGAGGGCCCCAAGTGTCAAGTGAGGTTGAAGAAACATCCAGGGCAATGTGAGAGTGTGTGCCGATGTGTAGAAGTAAAACTGTATTAGGAGGAGAGGCATAATCAATCCAGAGTTAGAGAGACAGGACCATGAGTCAAGCAAGAATGATACACAGGAGCCAAACTTGGAAGGCATTGAGTGGTCAGGCTGGGACATTCCTCCTAGAGTTGCCCCCACACCTCAGGGCAAGAGGCCGGCGTTTGTGTCGCCATTCTGGTGGGGTTCCAGAAATTCCACCTGCTCTGCTGTGCTTAAGGACTCTGTGCCTGACTGGCCATAAAATTCCCCTGCAGTTTTAAGAATTTAAGGAGTTGCATCAGATTGCTGGCAAGGCACTCAGACAGAAACACAGGTCAGGAGGGAAAGGGAAGAGGCAAGATGTGACAAGACACAGTGTACTGTGGAAAGGCTGCTTGCGTACCAGGTGCAGAGTGTCTGCCCTCAGGGCCAGTAACTCAACCCTCGTCTCTACTTAATGACTCATTTAAGCCCATTCCACAATACTGTAGTGCAGAGGTGTAGAGATCATAAGGTTCTAGGGAGCGCTGTCATTGTTCCACATCAGGTACCCCGGGTTTTACAGTAATGCCCAGGGGGCTGTGATTTATAAAGAAAAAGTACCATTTTAGTATGTCCACCTTCAGTTGCAGGTACAGAAAGGCAAAAATACAATTTATTCACTCAGAAAACTGAAAGTTTTGAGGGTAGAAAATATGAGTGAATTTAGTAGCTCAAACCTCTACATTAAAGGCCAACCTGTTGCCCTCTCCTTTGGGTCTGGCTTCGTTTTCAGGTTGACTTCATGTCCAGGCTGACTTCCTTTCTCTTTCTAAGAGGAGAAATTGCTTTTATTGCTCAGCAGTTCTACAAATAGCTCAGGATTGGCTCTGTTTGGACTGACTTAGTCATATGCCTATCTCCAAATCAGTCGCCATGACAGTAGGGTATACACTGGTTGGCCAAAACCTGAGTGGTGTAGGAAGGAAGTTTAGCTCCACTGAACCACATGGACTAAGGGTAAGAGGAGAGTAATTTCCCAAAGAAAAATTAAATACTGCTAACCATAGTAAGAAGGAGGGATGGAGGCTGGAAGAGCAAATACAAGAACACAATGGGACGGAGATAAACCAAGATGATGTGAGTACAAAATAGAGCCAAAATAGAGATATAATCAGGAGAGTGATGGTACTGAGCTGAGTGAAATTGGAATGTGAATTAATTGAAAGGGACAAGGAGGCGACCCATGGCATACGAGATCTGACAATTAAGTTCGCAAACTTATTGCAGCAATGTTGCTAACCTTTTTTGATATCAGAGGCATTATTCATTATGAATTTGTACCAACTGGACAAACAGTTAACCAAGTTTACTATTTGGAAGTGCTGAAAAGGCTGCGTGAAAAAGTTAGACGACCTGAACTTTTCACCAAGAATTCATGGCTCTTGCATCACGACAACACACCAGCTCACACGGCACTGTCTGTGAGGGGGATTTTAGCCAGTAAACAAATAACTGTATTGGGACACCCTCCCTACTCACCTGATCTGGCCCCCAGTGCTTCTTTCTTTACCTGAAGATGAAGGAAATATTGAAAGGAAGACATTTTGATGACATTCAGAACATCAAGGGTAATATGACGACAGCTCTGATGGCCATTCCAGAAAAAGAGTTCCAAAATTGCTTTGAAGGGTGGACTAGGTGCTGGCATCAGTGCATAGCTTCCCAAGGGGAGTACTTTGTAGATGACCGTAGTGATATTCAGGAATGAGGTATGTAGCACTTTTTCTAGGATCAGTTCACGAGCTTTATTGTCCAAACAAATAATGTGCCTAAGAATTCATAACTGGGATTATTAAGGGAATGGATCTGTGAGCAAGGCTTAGTCCAAGCTCCCTAGAAAACAGAGCCTAAGGCAACATTGAATTACTAATGCGTCAGTGGGAGGTACAATCCCAGGGCAGCAAAAGTGAGGGAGAAAGGCAGTGAGACTAAAAACAAATGCAAAACAGTGTCACTCCTTCATGCAGAGACACAGAGAGTCTCCTTTGTACTGTGTCAGAACAGCCCATTGCAGAGAGGGACCGAGAAGAAATTTACCTGCCATCACCACTGACCAAAGTGTGTCCCCACAGAGTTAACTCCCCCAGACTTCTGTGATGTTGCCTGGCCCATTCAGTATGTGAAACCAGCTTTATCTAACCTGTGGGTGGTGTTTCTCCACGTGAGGAGGTTGTGGGAGGTGCCAGCGACTGTGCATTGGCCTCAAGCAGTAGAACAATATAGAACTGAGTAGGACTCAGGCAGGCAACTGAGTGCTACAGAAATGTGGAGGAGAAGAAAGCAGCAGAGGCCCCAGGAGCTGAGTGAGGCCCCGAGAATCTGAGATGGCCTGCAGAGTGTATTCTATACAGCTTCATGCTTTCAATTAACAACTGCTAACTAGCCCAGTGCTTGGCACATTTAGGCCCTCAATAAACGTGGATAAATGAATAAGTGCATATGTACTAGGCATTATGTTAAGGGCTTGGGATATAGTAGCAAGGAAAGTAGAGATTTATGGCAGATAAATGCACTAAACAGGTCAGGGATCAGTTAGTTCATTTTGGGAGAAACTGCTCTGCCGAGGGCAGGCTGGACTTTTTAAACATGCTACCTTGACCTGGGTTCCATGCTATAATCACTGAAACATTTCCATATAATGAAATTCGAGGGATTGCCTGAAGAACACTCTATTGTACATATATTGTTGATTTTCTGTTTATTATGATGTTTTGACATCTTAAAAAAACCTTTCTAATGGGGCGAGCCAATTCTTAGAGGTAGAAAGGCCCAGCCAGGGGCTTGCCCTTGATATGCAAACTGACCAATCTGGAGCCAGACCTCATCTTTGCCCTTGACATGCACACTGACCAATTGGGAGCCAGACCTCACCTATCTGCCTGTGCACCCCAGGAGACAACATTCCTCTGCTCTACTCACCCCAGGGCCAGGAAGCAGGCAACTAGGGCTCACCCCTATAGCCCCAAACCCGACAAAACTACTCAAACTAGCCAGGCTTACTTAAACCGTGCACCCTGCTCTGCTTTGCCTTTCTGTCTCCTGACCACCCTGCTGTTTTTCCATGTGGCCCTTCAGGGTGCACCGTGCCTCTTGTCTCTAGGACCAGTGAGTATAGTAAGCTTTGTGGGGGTTTTTCCTGAGCCTTTTCTGTATCTCCTCTTCTTATAATGAGTATGTTATATCTGTAGCTGTGGATATATCTGTATGATGCCAATTGATCTGACATTGCAGACAGCATATCACTCATAATGTTTTGATGTATAATTAGTAAAATATTTAACTACAATCACTCACTGCTGTAATAATTATAAATAACAACCGTATAGCACTTACCTGTCCCAAGCCTTGTTCTGAGACCTTTGCCACTGTTACTTTATTTGATTGCCACAGCAATTCTGTGAGATAGTTCAAAGCCCACCGAGAGATCTTCTGAGACTCAACAAAATGCACAGACTTACCTCGCGACTGAGGCACCAGCTATTCAGGAGGATTTAGGACGGGAGCTGCAGCTCGTCAGCAGGGCAGCTCCAGACATTTTTCTTCAATGGCCATTCCTGAAACAGTCCAACAGTTTGGGGCGGGAAACAAGACCCATCGGTACCTGGCTTCATTCATAGGAGCCTCATTCTCGACCACAGCCATTACCGCCTGTAGGATATATATATATATATATATATATATATATATATATATATATATATATATATATATATCTTATTTTTTATTTTTATTTTTTTTGCTTTTAATTATAATAATAGATGTTATATTTTAGGGCAGCTTTAGGTTTCAGAAAAATTAAGTGAAACGCGCAGACAGTTCCCATTTCCCTCCTCAGCCGTTTACACACAGCTTCCTTTGTTATTAGCATCTTGTGTTGGTGTGGTATCGTTGTGGCACTTGATGAACCAATCAATGCTGATACGTTATTAACTAAAATCCATAGTTTACCTTAGGGGTCACTCTTGGTGGTGTACATTCTGTGGGTTTTGACAAATGCATAATGTCACATACCCACCATTATAGTATCAAACAGAACAGTTTCGCTGACTTAAAAACCCCATGTATTCCACCTATTTATCCTCCTTTCCTCCCCTAAACTCCTGGCAACCATCGATCTTTTTTACTGTCTTCATAGTTTTACTTTTTCCAGAATGTCATATGCTTGCAATCATACAGTAAGGAGCCCTTTCAGACTGACTTCTTTCACTTAGCAATGTAAAAGGTTGGCATAAGTGGAGCCATTTTAAAATGGAGTCGGGGCAGCCACTTCAGAGACATTGCCTTGCATGTCTTTCTCCTTGAACCTTTGGGATGTTCGAACTTGGCAAAATAACCTTTAGACTGGGCCAGAGCGGCATTATCTTCCAAACAACTATTTGTAAAGTTAAAAGGAAAGTATATCTCCTAACTGTAGGACTGAAAATTAAAGACATTCTTTAGAATTAACACCACCATGTAAGAATGACTCAGTTTATTAGCACCAATAGAAATTTCTTCTTTTTACTCAAGTAATTATTCCCTTTCCCTTCCACATAAAAACCCCTTGCCTTTACCTCATAATAGGAACACTATTTGGATTTCTGTCTGAACCAGTTCTTCCCAAATAGCTATTCTTTGTGATCTCAAATAAACACTTATTGCCTCTCACTTCACTCTTTTATTTTTAGGCTAATAGCAGTATGCTTTTATTCCTCCTTGTCTTCCCTGGTTTGATAGCTCATTTCTTTTTATTGCTGAATAATATTCCATACTATGGATATACCAGTTTGTTTATCCATTCACCTACTGAAAGACATCTTGGTTGCTTCCAAGTTTTGGCAACTATGAATAAAGCTTCTATAAACATTCATGTATAGTTATTGTGTGAACATACATTTTCAATTCATTTGGGTAAACACCAAGGAGCACAATTGCTGGTATTTATGTAATAGCACATATGTTAATATGATATAGCACATACGAGGTATGACAATTAAGTTCGCGAACTTGCCACCGTGCGCTTACATTGGCAACACTGTACAAACAGCTCGGTAAGGTTTCATAACCTTGGTATATCAATGTCTCACAGCTGTGTTCGTGTCGACGTGTGGCAGTGTCTTGCTGAGTGGCGTTCATTATTGTTGTGTGTTTTTGTGTGCTGTCGAGAGAATGTCTGAGCTTGAATTAGAGCTATGAACAAACATTAAATTTTTTGTTAAACTTTCCAAGAGTAGAAGTGAAATCAGGGACATGTTAGTCTAAGTTTATGGGGATAATGGCATGAAGAAAACGGCAGTGTACCAATGGATTAAATGTTTATCTGAGGGGAGAGAACGTGTCACTGATGAAGAGAGGACAAGGTGGCCAGTAACAAGCAGAACTGACAAAAACATTGCAAAAAATTGTTGAATTGTGCGTCAAAATCATCGGTTGACTGTGAGAAGCATAGCAGACCAAATAAACATTGATAGAGAAATAGTTAGGAAAATCTTAACTGAAAATCTTGGCATGAGAAAGGTGTGTGCAAAAATGGTTCCGAAGGAGCTCACCAATGAGCAAAAGCAAAGGAGAGTTCAAGTTTGCCAAGACCTTTTGGAGAGGCAAGACGATGTTTTCGGCCATGTTATCACTGGTGATGAAACATGGGTGTAGCAATACAACCCTGAAACAAAGTGTCAAAGTGCACAATGGAAGTCAGCCAATTCTCCATGACCAAAAAAGCTCCGTCCAAATCAAGAGTCAAAACGATGTCGCTAACCTTTTTTGATATCAGAGGGATTATTCATTATGAATTTGTACCAACTAGACAAACAGTTAACCAAGTTTACTATTTGGAAGTGCTGAAAAGGCTGCATGAAAAAGTTAGACGAAGACGACCTGAACTTTTCATTAACAATTCATGGCTCTTGCATCACGACAATGCACCAGCTCATTGCATCACGACATGGCACTGTCTGTGAGGGAGTTTTTAGCCAGGCAACAAGTAACTGTATTGGAACACCCTCCCTACTCACCTGATCTGGCCCCCAATGACTTTTTTCTTTACCCGAAGATAAAGGAAATATTGAAAGGAAGACATTTGATGACATTCAGGACATCAAGGGTAATACGACGACAGCTCTGATGGCCATTCCAGAAAAATAGTTCCAAAATTGCTTTGAAGAGTGGACTAGGCGCTGGCGTCAGTGCATAGCTTGCAAAGGGGAGTACTTTGAAGGTGACCATAGTGATATTCAGCAATGAGGTGTGTAGCACTTTTTCTAGGATGAGTAAACTTAATTGTCAGACCTCATATGTTAATATCTCCTGTAGAATATTTATTTATAGGTATAGCTACAGGGATCCTGAAAGGTACAAACCTAGTTATAAGGATCACCATACTCTGGGAAGCTCAAAGCATGGCATCCCCATCATGTATGTATAGTTCTTTTCTAATTCCTCCCAATTCAAATGCAGTTTGCCATTCAGGGCTCATTTTTACCATAAACAACAATGTCTAGTGACATAGTTGATACTTCTACTTTTTCCAGGTTACCAGGAGGACAGAGCTGGAAAGTCAGTCAATGTTTAAGTGTCACAGAGGGATAGTAAGTTTAGTTAAACCCTTTGCTCACAGATAGGTACTTTCATTTCCCCCATTTTTCAAATGAAGAAACTGAGGCACAGAGGGTCCAGTAACTTACCCAGGAATACATAGCTAGTAAAAAGTAGAGCCGAGAATCAGACTCAGGCAGCTGGCTGCAGAGCCTATGCTCATAAAGGCTACATTATATGCCTCAAGCATTATTTGCTTTTCTTTTAAATGGAGGTAGTGTTTAGATAAATAAGTCATGGGTTAATATCCCCAGGATATTGATTATAAGGCTGTGACCACTAAACTTGCTGTAATGCTGATTTTCTCTAAGGGCCTCTCTGTTTCTGTGCTTTGGGGGAAAGTTTTTCAAAGCCTCTAATTTCCAGGGGGTGGGGAAGTCCCCAGGATTTCTGGGGACTCTCACCAACTCAAGGCCTCCCGGTTTCTGACTCAGCCCCGGGACCAGAGCTTACTGTCTCTATTTTACTTCCCACAATAACCATGATGCAGAACTTGGCCATTTTACTGGTTTTAACAAGAAATCCAGTCACCTCAAGCTTTTTGTGATTTTGTAAAATTTCCTGAATGTGCATGAGGTCATGAGGAGGAGTCACCTTGCTTATTTCATAGTATCCCACCAAGCATGACATTTGCTCATGTCCTTTGTTCTCCTTTTTCTTTCTCTCTCGTCTCCTTCTGCCCCACCCCAATTACAAATAGATTCCTCTTTTTGTCTCTCTTCCATCCTCAGAAGACTTCAAACCATAACGCCTATACCCTGTGGGGGAAGTTTTCACTCTTTACAGGCTTCTTAAGGCTTTCTCCATAAGAAAGGCAAGTCTCCCCAAGAGGATCCCAGGTACCACTTATTATATAATGTTTTTTCCATCTCGTTATATTGCAATAGAGTTAGGTGATCAGCAGCCCATTCTAATAGACCTTCAGTGAGTACATTTGATAACAGTGAGTAAATGGCCAAAACATTACCAGAAATGTGTCACTAGAGCTCTTTGTTTACTGTATTACATTCTTGTTTTCCACTTTTAATTTTCCTTTCAGTATAGCCAACCAAATAGTAGAGAGAGCTGTAGCAATTTCTTATTTCTCATTTAACTGGGATTGTACTTTTCTCATCAATTTCAAGCTCTACAACCCAGGAATCATTTTATCCAGTTCCTCTATTCTGTGTCATCAAACGTCCATTAGTTTTGACTTAAAGGAGTCTTTATTTACAATGCTTATCTTTGTTAATGTTTAGCCAAAACTGTGGTTGGCATATTAACAACAGATTAAAACATTTCATCTCTCATTCATCATCTCATTCTTGAACTAATATTTTCAGATATGCCACATCTAGGTCAGAGCTATCAATTTCCTGGAAGATCTTGTATTCACTAGTTTTTAGTTCATTTCAACTGTACAAATATTTCGAATGCCCCATGCCAGATGATGGGAGAGGCACCAAGATGAGTGTGGCTCTGCCACCGACCTTGAGAAAGCCTAGTAGGACAGATAAGACATGAACCCAATCATTGTAATGTGAGGTAAGAAAGAAGAAGGTACAGATATTTTGCTAAGGGATTTTAAGAGGAAAAATTGATCACATCTAGTTGGGAAGATCAAGAGACAGCTTTAGAGTAGGTCTTTGAAGGATAGGTAGAATTTTGAGCAATCAGAATGATGGGGAGAATATTCAAGATGGGAGGCCCACAAAAGCAAGTGTCTGGAAGTGAGGAAGTAGCAAAGTGCTCTTATTTGGCAGGAACACAGGATGTTGAGGAGACTCAGGGTGACAAGGTTGGAAAGGGAGGGTATGTTTGAAGAAGCTGAAAACCTGCCTTAAAGTAGTAAAAATAGTTGAGGCTGGAAAACCTTCCAGTCTTGAAGTTATAAGCGGTTTCACCCTCTCGGGTAGAGAGTGAAATTTACCTTTGGGGACAAACTGCTAAATCAGTTTTTGTAAACATCACTTCAATGGACCTTTTAATTGTGTGGGTATAAGGACAAGTAAGTACTCACTGTTTTCCTTAAAGAAGGCCAAAATGAGATGAAGTAACCCAAATGCAAATGCTTTGAACGGTCATATTTAGTAATGTAAATTGGGTGTATCTAAAGCTCAGTTATGCTCCTTCAGAGTTATAATTTTTTCCTCAATCCAGATTTAGAATTTCTTATGTCTGAAAATTGCTGGTTGTTCTTGGGAGATGTGTTGATGGCTTCTTGCCCAAGCATTTGTTTACATTTGATCAGGAATGAAATCCCGGCTGTAGTAAGCGTGTAAAGGACCATTCTACTCTTCTCCGCATGCTGAAGAAAACTCTCTAAAGGAATTGTATTTGGCTTATGGTAGTGCTTCCAGGCTGGATTTTTGGTGGCCCACAGGTGGTGTCACATAGGACTAACTTTAGTAAATGTGGTCGGGGAGGATGGACGTACTGAGGATTGGACCATGGGGGCCTGAGTACTACTACTTAAAAGGGATGGTAAGGGGATGGATGACCTTAGTGTCACTCATCTTAGGAAGACAGTCTTCCTAAATCAGGAAATGAGGTCATTGAGGACAATGTTTTGCTCTCTCCAGACCTCGGTGCCCTGCTAGGTCTGGGCTGCCTAACATGGACTTCACAGAAGCATTGATGGTAGAGTGGGCTGACTCTTCCATATGGAGGCAGGAGCCACTTATTTCGAGACTCTGAAGTCATGTTTTAAACTTTGGGCTCTAAGAATAGAAACTTTTAGCAGCAGTTTCACATTGTTCTCTGTGTTATGCTTACGTTGCTCTCAGGTGTTGAATGAAGTTTTGTTTAAAAGCTGCAGCCTGGCCTCTGGTGTGCTGTGAGGAATTAAGGAGCTCCCGCCCATCCAGGGTTTGGAGTTAGAGGTTACGGGTCTGAGAGGATCTGAGTGGTGACCATCAGCAGGGGAAGCACCTGGGTCTTCCCTAAAGTGCAGGAGCAGCAGTGGCAGTCACCTGGGGAACAGTGAAGACAGCCAGATCACACCTGAGGCAGTACCCTGGGGAGCTCTGAAAAAGAACCTTGAGATATAATAAGAGAACCCAACTGGAGGACATGCCACAAACAACCAGCCTGTACTCAAGAATGTGAATTTCTTAAAAGGCACAGAGAGGCTGAGAAGCCATTCTAGAGTAAAAGAGACAAGAGACGTGACAAACAGGTGAAATGTGTGATTCTGAATAGGCTCCTGGATCAAAGAAATAAATGCCATAGAGGACGTTTAATCATTGGGATAATTGATGAAATTTCAATATGGATTATGTTGGATAATAGTAATATATTACTGTTAAATTTCCTCAGTTAGATTATTGAATTGTGGTTATGTAAGAAAATGTTCTTGTTCTTAGTAGATATGATCAGGTATTTAGAAATAAAAGGTCATGATATCTGAACTTATTTTCAAATGGTTTAACCAAAAATTAATAGTGGTAATAGTGTGTGTGTGTGTGTGTGTGTGTGTGTGTGTGTGTAGTAGTAGTAGTAGTAGTAGTAGTAGTAGTAGTAGTAAAAAAAGGGAGAGAGAGAAAAAGCAAATATGTCACTGAAGAGCAGTAATTTCATGAGTGAGGACTCACTGCATAAAAATTTATTATAAAATATATGACTTTATTTAGATGTATCAAATAGTATTTCTTGGTAGGCCTTGGAACAACAGGTAACTGTGTTTGGTAATCATATCTTGGTAAGGCCTGAGAGACACACACCATATTTTTATAATACTTAATGCTATATTCATAAGCATTTTGATAAGCATGCATACCACATGAGAATGTATCTTTTTTCCCTATATCTTGTAATAGTGATTTAGAGATAGAGTCTCCTAATTGCTTCATTTTATATTATGATGTAGAACAGGTGTGCTGATTGACATGCATGGTTCACTTGATATCCTGAAAACATATTGACTTAACTCATTTTTTATCCTTAATATCTAGTAATGTCCTAATAATGGTGGTTAATGAATGAACTAAATGAGTTGACTAGCTGTGTAAATAGCACTTAAAGGAAGCAATAAACTTCTACCACTTGATGAGATATCCGTAAGATATCTCATGAGAAAAAGATAAAAAATGGGCAGACCTTCCTGATGAGATCAGTAGACCGACCCCATCTAGAAATATGTCTGTCCATTTGTGTACCGTGAAATCCTCTTTAACCCAGATTCACACATGGCTTTAATCTGGTTCCCCTGTGACTGATACATGCTCCATCCTTATTCCTTCCTAGTTAGGGATCTCAGCAAATGGCTCTCCGTCTGGCTTCAGCCTTGCGTCTGGTATGTGCTGAGTCCATCTTTTTGATGCATCCAATGCTTCAGTAGGTGAAGACCTTGATTTCTGCCATTGATTTCCCTCCCTGGGAACTAATAAGTTAGGGACCACATTGAGTTGAATGTCAAGCCCATTCCAAACCATTGACCAAAACAGAATTCTTGGCTGGGAAGAGATAACTACCAAATCATACTGGCTGAACATGTATTCCAGTGTGTGTGTGTGTGTGTGTGTGTGTGTGTGTGTGTGTGTGTGTGTGTGTGTGTTGTAGGCAGAATAAGCAAGGAGTCAAGAAATGGTAGATGTTAGCCAAAGCCAAAATAGAACATCTGTCCATTTTAAAGACTAAAACCTTAATTTTTTCTTTCCCTCCCATTTTTGAGATTACCATGTCTATACACATAATTCAGAATTCTTAAAATATTAGATAACATTTATTAACTTATTCTTTTCCCAGTATTCTGACATTATTAAAAATTGTATTTTGGGGGCCAGCCGAGTGGCCTGTTGGTTAAGAGCTGGCTTGTGACACCAGCTCTGAGCAGCAGGGCCCTGGTTCGGATCTCACATGAGGGCCAGTGACATTGCCCTCTACAGCTAAGATGGTGAACAACAGCTTGAACTGGAGCTGGGCTGCTGTGAGTCACCGGGGACTGCGTAAGCTGCAGTCCCTACTGCAGTGGGCTGCCATAAGCTACAGTGAGTGGCCGGCAGCCAGCGTGAGCAGCTGGCAGCCGGAGTGAGTGGCCGTCCAGAGGCCGGTGACCAATCTGCCTCACTTGGGAAGAGTGCAATGATAATACCAACATGGACCAGTGAAGCGACATCCTCCACAACTAGACTGAAGAACAAAAGGACAGCAACTTGTCTGTTCCCCTTCCCCGATTCCCTAATAAAATCTTTAAAAAATAATGAATTGTATTTTGGGTCGGCTGAGTGGCTCAGTTGGTTGTTAGCTTAAGAGCTCAAGCTCTGAGCAACAGGACTGCCGGTTCAATTCCCACATGGGCCAGTGACGCTGCGCCTGAGCTGAGCTGCCAACAGGTGGCAGGATGGCTCAGCTGGTGAGAGCATGTGCTCCTAACAACAAGACTGTCTGTTCAATGGTAGGCTATACCCGCCCGCAACTAGGACTGAACTTGACACCTTGAGCTGAGCTGCCGCCTGGATGGCTCAGTGGATAGAGCGTGCCTCTTAACAACAAGGCTGCTGGTTTGGCTCCCGCATGGGATGGTGGCTGCACCCACTCACAACTAAGATTGAACACAGCACCTTGAGTTTAGAGGCCACAACCTGCCTACGGGAAGCCAGATGGTGACTGGCGCCCTCCACAACTAAGATTAAAGAACAGTAGCTTGGCTGTTCCCCTTCCCCAATTCCCCAACACTGTTTCTCTCCCCCAATTCCCCAATCTTTTTTTAAATAAAAAAAAATTGTATTTTAAATGTGATTTCATGAATTATTAAAAGATGAGACTTTAGTCCTAGAAGTGTTCAGCGTTAAGTGTGTTACCCCAAGCTTTGATTTAAAGATGGTCGTCCATTTCATAAAGAACAAGAGTAATGGCAATGAAAGTAATAATTTATGTTTAGAGATGAAGAACATGACAGACATAAGTTTATATCCAGCAGTTGGTAAAAAGCTATGGATATAAAAGAAAAGTAAACTATTCATTTTCCATTTTGCTTTGTGTCTCTGCCCAGGTGATGATCATTGTATTGGAAAAGCTAAAACAAAAGCTCCCTTTAATCCTTGGATAAGAGAGGATATTATGAGAACCCCTGCCTGCCAGAAACACAGAGATGATCGTGCCACTCTGTAATCACTGTGGGCAAGAATGTAAGTACTGGATAAGGGGAGATGGTCTCCTCATTTTCAAACATAGAAAGATCGTGGATGGTAGAAAGATAACTGTAATACATTTAATCGCAAAACTTTATTGAGAACCTTCTTATATAACAAATACTATGCTAAGCATTGAGGGTAAAAAAAAAAATAAGATATGTTCCTAGAGAAGGGAGACACCTCAACACATAATATAATAAACATTTGGACAGTGCATTGGACAGTGCATGTTGATTGGCACAGGACCAGAGCTGTGTAGTTCTGACTGTGGGCTTACAAATTAGACTTGCTGCTGATACTGGCTGTCTCACATAAGCCATGTGGATCCGGAAAAGTGATTAAACCACCTGGATCATTCTCTATGTGGGAGTAAAATCTATCTCAGACGTGTAGAAATTAAGTGAAACAATGTTTAAGTAAAGAACTTAATACAATGCCTAGAACAGAATAGAGACTCAATAAAATGGTGATAATTGGGGCTACTATTATATCTATAAATTATATACTGGTAGTGTTACTTCAGGGCAAAATTTGAAAACAGATAATGTTTCTCCTAAGAAGGAAAGATGTGACCACTGGTCATATCATAATGGGTTCACAACAAATCAGCTGCAATTAACCACATTTCCTTTTTTTGACATGGTTACCGCCACACTTAGTTACTGACAAGCAAGATAAAAAGAAGTAAGTAGACATAGTGTTGGTGGGTTTTGGCAAGGCACCCAGCAAAGTCCCCCATACCACTCCACCAGGTGTTTGGGGAAACTAAGTTAGGCCAGGTGATGGTACAGCTCGCTGGATTTGCATGTGGTTGATGGCTTTTACCAAGCCTGAAGAGAAGTGTATAGGGCCATTGTTCCGTCCTTCTTGTTCAAACGTTTTATGAACAAATTAGAAAAGAGCTTTAATGGTAGTCTGACAAAATATGACTGCTCATCAGAAGAGGTAAGTAACATGTTTCATGACAGATTCAGGACTCCAAATGAGCTCTTTCTACAGACCAGAAAAACAGGTCTATGCTCCTTGAATTTTTTTTTCTGTGTGTCATCTTCAAAATAGTTGTGATTATTTGTTGACTACATGGTCTGAACTCATGAAGAAAACAATAAAACTTAAGTGCTCTACTCCCAACTAAAAGCATGAAAAATGTTAAACTAACAATATGTTACAGATGTATTTCTTCTATAGAGAGACATAGTGCTATAAATCATACAATATGTCACTGTGTTACACTAAATGAGCATATGATGTCATAAGAATTTAACTCAGCTTCCTGATGTCCCAGAATTATCATTTTGGTAAATAGCTGAAACTTTTGGTGACAGAATATAAGCTTTCTCTCCAAATTTTCTGATAATCTTTCAAATTATACACAGCGTATGGCCTCAAGATTAAAATAAAAATATTTCCCCTAAAACAATTGATTGCTCAAACTTTCCCTTTAGTGTTCAGTAAAATTGGCATGGATGTTTGCATAGCATTATGTCTTAAATGACAGTTTATTTGACTTCTGTTTTTGTGGAGATTTATAGATTATGTTGAACTGAAAACATACAAGTATGTTGTTTCAGTGGAGAATATAGCATGTACTTAAGTGGGGCAGATGCTTGTCATAATCTTTCTACTCCTTAGAACTTCAATA